>NC_047115.1:59988872-60089507 GCF_902500255.1 Thalassophryne amazonica | reverse complement strand
TATATATGTGTGTGTATATATATGTGTGTGTATATATATATATATATGTGTGTGTATATATATATATATATGTGTGTGTATATATATATATATATGTGTGTGTATATATATGTGTGTGTATATATATATATATATATATGTGTGTGTATATATATGTATATATATATATATAATATGTGTGTGTGTGTGTGTGTGTGTAATGTGTGTGTATTTTCGGTTTTAATTTATTCTCATTTATATAGCGCCAAATCACAACAAAGTTGCCTCAAGATGCTTCACACAAGTAAGGTCTAACCTTACTAACCCCTAGTGTATAACAGTGAGGCAAATGAGTGTTTGATCCACTGTCAGTTTTGCAGGGTTTCCCACCTACAAAGAATGGAGAGGTTTGTAATTTTCGTTGTAGGTACACATCTAGCGTCTATGCTAACGTCCGGTATTTTTCAGGTGCATTACTCACAAAACAGCACATGGTAGTTAGTATTAAATATATGTTGATAAAATATGTAAGGCTGTTCTGGCTTAAAACCATGGAACTGTATATGAGAACTAGAGAGCACACTCCACACTAAACGAAAACGTCCCTTCATGGACAGCAATATAGCGTCTCCTAACCGGGCAAAATATTGATGAAGTACCCACATTTCAATGGAGATTCGCGACTGAACACACTCAGAAAAATGCTCGCAAAATACGTGTTAAAATGCCCTTTTGACCTGGACATCGAGCCAGTAAAATTAAATTACATTAAATTATGTCAGGAAAGTATTAAACTTACTCTGACACACACACACACATTCCTAAATATTAGTGTTGAAAGTTACATGGATCTGCGCTGTTCAAGCTGCTGAGCTGAGGCGTCTTGCTGCAGCTGCTGCTGTGTTCAATGCAGCGCGTCTCCTAAAACCATTACAATACATTTTTATATATATATATATATATATATATATATTATCCTTTATTGACCGAGTTTCATTCATGAAGTCAGTGGTGTGGGTACACATCTCTGTGTGGGTGTGATTGTGAGCGACACAGGTATGGTAGGAGACACACAGCTATTTATCATCCAAATATCACGGACAAATATTGTCTCCCTTGTTCCTCCATTTTTGCCTTTGCTAACTTGCGCAGTTTTCCAGCATATTCCACCTGTTTCTTGAACTTCTATGCACGCAAATCACTAACTTTCCCGGAATTAAAATGGAGATCACGCCTCCTTGTCGGCACATGGCTCAGCGCTACTGCGCTCTTTAGTTCTTATGTACAGCTCCATGCTTAAAACACAGCACGACAGGTGCAGCAAGTCTTTCGTTTCTTCTCATTAGAGAGGAAGTGACATGCCACCACTTCCGGTATGATGCCAAAATAAAATGCAAAAATATTGCAAAGAACAAATAAAGCATGTATGAACCTATATAACACCAAAATAATAACTGAGGTGGCTCTTAGGGAGCCAGAACATCATATATATATATATATATATATATATATATAGTGTATACACACACACACACGTATAGATATGTGTGTGCGTGTGTGTATGAAAACAGCTTACAAAGAATGAATAAAACTGAGTACACAAGAGCATAGAGATTCCGTTTGTGCCACCTGAAAATGCTGAAACATAATTATAATAATCCATCTTTAAAAGACGCAGATGTCATTCATTGTCTATTACATTCAACAGAGCTGGATATATTAGCATTTTTGATTAGCCAAAGGACAGCTTGCTGCTTGTGTATGTTAATCTCCTTTCACAGTTAATGCCAACTTTCCCACAGGATTTGTGAGGAATATTTTGTTGTGCGAATTCACAACATATTTTACAGGAAAAGCTGAGACAAAACGTTAAGAAGGAGCGTATCTGTGTAAAACGCCTGTATAGTTGGAGTTGTTGTATCCTGATGGTGTTCTGTGTGTTCATGAATGTCCACAGTCGTGTGTGTGTGTGTGTGTGTGTGTGTGTGTGTGTGTGTGTGTGTGTGTGTGTGTTTCAGTGATTAAGCAGTTTAAAGGACGTCTCACATTTTTTAACGTCCCAGTTAGTAAAATAATATAAAATTACTCATGATTGTAATTGTCTCTGCACATATGCTGCGGATGAGAAAATGTGGCCATATTTTAGCTTGCCACTAAAAATTTGCTCTAATTATAATTCCATTACTGTAAAAATACCTATTTATAAATGGCTTTTGCAAATCAATTATTACTCCTTTGTCATCTGTGATGCAAAGTACTTTGTCCAACTCTTTTTTTGATAATACTGCTGAAGCATTGTTTGTTTTCTGTGCTTGGCATTTAATGGCAGCTATGGAAAAACTGCATCCTCAGTGTAACACTACAGACAATAGAAAAAACAAACAACTAGAAGCACTCGGAGAGTGCAAATCTCCGCCAAGGCTATAGGGTCACTGACGTCACATGGAATACCCTTTGGCAAAGAGACTTATTCCATGTCGTTTCACGCATCTACCATCATGTTTCAGATTCAGTGGTTAACCCTCTGGGGTCTGAGGGCATTTTTTGGACAATTGACTTACCAGGCATAAATGTTTTATTATTGCTGTTAACAGCTCTCCCTGCATCCCACAATCAAGTTTTATGTCTCTTTTTTTCAGGACAACCTGTACTTTCAAAATATATATGGTATAGTTGTGTTTTAGAACTGTAATAAAGGTTTACAATCAGAAATAAAAAGTAAAAAGTAAAACGGAAAATAATTTTCCACACACATTTATTCAAAACACACAGCAAACTATAATAAACTAGTAACACATCACTTCTAAAAACAATCTTTGGTGTGTCATGTGAGGTGAATCTGCCCTACGATTGGATTTTGGAAAACCATGTGATGGTGAACCAATTCCCATTGGACACTCACATTGTTCACGTCATCACACAGCTTCTATGAGGAGTACAAAGATGGTGGATGGTGGCTCGAAAGTCTGCGGTGTTAACTTTTCAGCAAAAAAAAAGTAAGTTTCGAAAGTCTGCGGAGTTAACTTTTCAGCAAAAAAAGTAAGTTTCTATCTCATATCATTAAAAAGTTATTTATAATTTAGTAAAGCTTGGTCTCAGCCGTCGTATTCCACGGCGTCGGCCCCAGAGGGTTAAACCCTTAGATCTTCATCAAATGTATTTATAAAGAGAAACTGCATGAACTACACAAGTTTTTTTTATTTTCTAATAACAAGTTTATTCAATGAGGAGAAACAAATGCTAAATTATTGTTGTGTCATAACTTAATTTTTGTTCAGCCTTTGTGACCCGTCTTCATGAAGTGTGATGCAAAATGTTGAAATTGGCCATATCCTGCAATGATAAAGAATCCTTAAAAAAATTACTGGATCTGGATAATGTTCCGGATCATTACCAAAATTTAATGACTTCTAAGTTAGGCCAAGATACACCCCTGGTAAAAATTTCATTGAAATCCGTTGAGGATTTTTTTGAGTAATCCTGCTAACAAACCAACCAACCAACCAACAAACGGTCGTGACCGAAAACATAACCTCCTTGATGGAGGTAAAAACCTAGTACTGTTATTCATTCATTTAATATACCCATCATAGGGCGAAAGGTGGGGTACACCCTGAGGATGGCACACTTGCATGTACACCAACGGTCAATTTAGAGTGACCAATTCACCTAACCTGCACATCTTTGAAAGTGGGAAGGCTTATCCAGTTCAGGTTCAGTTAAATTTTAGACAAATCTGGGATTCCACAGCAGTAGTTCTATAAATCAAAAGAGCACAAGGGTGAACGGGGTAAAAACCTGCATTTGTAAGCATTCTGTGCTTATATGATGATATTATCCCATTTATATCAGCTCCATTTCAGTGCAGCATGCTCAACCATGCCCACTTTGAATTCAAGGAGGACAGAAAGATTTGCACTACGCACTGGACAAACAGAGCAGCATATGCTAGCTGCTATAATACTGTAGCTTTGTAGCCAGACATGAGGAGGCATTGCACACTAACATACCATACAGCGCTGGCATCATAGGAGAGTCACAAAGGACATTTCCTCAGAATATTTCATTATCAGTGAAGGTTGATCCAGTTTTAACCACAACCAGCACACAAGGAACATTTTGTACACTTGTTTGTAACACAAGTTTACGAGGATGTCTTTACTACCTTCTCAGGACAAAATGTTCAGAGAATATGCCCTTGTTGACACTTCCTGTGCAGATTCTTCTACCCATATCAGAACTCAGTCAAAACTTTCCACATCAAATCACACTACCACACAATTGACATGGCAAAGTTATAATTATGAAAAACACCATGTGTATGTGGTCCTAAAGATAAATGTGCAAATACATTTCTGTGGTCATGTTGGGATTTCCTTTCTATTCACCATGCCCATCCTCGAACTGAAGAGGTGGGCTTAATCAGGTGGACATTTTTGTACCAAATTATGTTTAGTCCAGAGCAAACCTGGTTACATTTCTGTTGCATTATTTAAAATACAGAATGAGTGAGTTTACAGACTAAATAGCACAGACACACATCAGGACTGCACAGTTTTCTGCAGGTTTCCTTACAACACCCACTGCATCTAACAAGCGTTAATCAGCCTTCAGATTAGTCTTGGTTCAGTTGAGGTTGACGACCTCCATTTCCCTCACAGAGTGGCAGCTGGCTTGAGGGACAGATTAACTTCAAACTACTGCCTGTCAACACTACACCAGCTTCTCACACAAGCAAAAAATCCCACCCCACCATGTGACAAGAAACACAAGACAACCATTATGATTCCTTCATGCATTTACTGCACCTTCACAGTAAGACACGGTAAGATATGTTCCTTCACAAAATGAATCACAACCTTTTAGTGACATTGGTTGTGAGCTAGTCACCAACCTACTTACCGCAATGACACCAAAGCAAAACATTCACGTTCACGTGCAAATAAATGTAAATTAGGGGTGTGAATCTTTCATGACCCAATTCAGTTCGAATTCATGCTGTAACAATTTGATTCAAAATGAGTTTTCGATTCAAAAATCAATTTTCGATTCTAAATTTATTTAGTACATAGAGATGCTAATTTCAGGAGCTACTCAAGTGTGCTAAGTAAGGTGGTGTGGCAAGGTGTGTCTAAGATTACGTAGTTTTATATTTGAAAAAGACAACATAAACAGAAGCAAATCTATAATTAAAGGTATTTGTTTTCAAGTATGCTGTCGGGGCTCAGGTCTTTTGAAATGAAATAGGTGTTGGATCCAGTTATTCTTTTTGCACATTCAGAATTGACTGGAAATTTGTTAAAGCGAAGCGTAAAAAAAAATTCAAGATTTGTATTTTTTTTTTTTTTTTTTTTTGTCTGTTGTAAAAGTCACAACTTGAGTTAAATATGATGCAAATTTGATATTTCATTATTTTGTGTTATATGCTGTCTCATGTTATATATTAGTCATAAATAACATTTAAAATGTTACAAAACACATTAATATTGGATAATTTGTGCCAGACCGCTTTCAATAGTTCATCAATGTTTGTTTCATTTCAATAGTTCATCAGTGTTTGTTTGATTTTTGCGCAAATTAGGACATGTCATAAACCGTCACTCGTACAGAATAAAAACCATCTTAGGCAGTGTCTCTATTCAGTGAACATAACATCTGTGAGATCTTACACAATTCATACAAAACATAAACTCTGGAATACGTTGGTGGCGTTGTCTTCCTAAACTCTGATGCAGTGCGTTCTTATCTAACATAGGCACAGTGATTCAAAACAAATGTGGATCAGTATGCTTTGGATTTTACGTTCCTTGTTTGAAAGAAAAAGTAAGTAAAATTCCATTTATGCATCCAAAGTTTCTGGATGGAATGATGCAGGCTGGTTCACTGTTGTATGCTTTCCACTCTAAGTGCCCCTCATACACATACAGACCCTTCCACTAACCCTGCCTCCAGCAGAAAACGGGAGAGAGGGAGAGAAGGTGCAACTCGCTGAAATGTTGGAGACCGTGTTTATGACAGTGAGGAGAAACAAACACAACGGAGACATTAATTTAAAAATTGATTTTTCAGCATTTGGAATCTGCTGTGAATCTTTAAGGATAAAAATCACAAGTCTGATGTAAAAAAAAATTTTTTTAACACCCTTAATATACATATGCCCATAATGGTGTTTCTATGTGTGACTTCATCATATGACTTCTGTGTGACTTCTTTATGAAGTCATTTATACCAATCAATCACGCATATTTTGCTGATCAATATATGCTTTAGATTATCCGTCATGGCTTCTTGGTTGTTAAGATATACCAAAAAAAAAAGAAAAGATGTTTTTCGGACCATGTTTTCCTTGTCCTTGACCAAATGACACCAAAATCTAATCACCTCTATCAATCCAAGTAATATTCTTATCAAGTCTGAAGGAAATCCGTCAAGCCGTTTTTGAGTCATCTTGTCCAAAACAATACCCTGTTATCCCTGTTTCATGCAGGTAATAATATTTGGTAAACTATTAAGTACAAGAGGGATTAACAGTACTTCAGGTGGAAACCATAAAGATAAAACACAGAATCCAGTTCTTTGTCTGAAATCCACTGGCCCTAAATAATGGCTACTAAATGATTTCATCGGGTTCTTATATTTAGTGCATTCAGAAAATTAATGTGTCTTGGTTCTTCTCAGAATGGCCCAGACATATTATTTCTGAATATAAAGTCAGACACAGTTTTTCCTTGTAGGATTTGTGATCTGAAATTAATTTTTATTAAAGGTGATGACACATTCTGGCAGCATATGCATCGTGCTGGTCAGAGAGTTACTTCGATGGTGTCTATAGATAATTCCCCCTCAAAGACAGCTCTACAGTTTAAGATGTTTTAAGCCATAAAGTTATGAATAATTAGGTGCATGGTCGCTTTGAGTGACAGCGGCTGAGCCCAGCATCTCCACCTCTCATAACACCCGCAGAGGGGGTCTGCCCTGTTTTCAGAAGGCCCAGTTGCCAGAAAAATGTGTCTTTTGGGGCATTCCTTTATTTTTGCCCCTGGAAATTGTGCAACAATTTACAGTAATAATGTTATACAAAAAGTGTTACAGGATAAGTTTGGTTGGATAATGCAGCTGTTGTTCATGGTTTGTTTGTAGACTTCTGTGCAGTTCCTCTGCTTGCACTGTTGAGATAAGTACATGTTCATATTAGAGCTGAAACAACTAATTGAGTTAATCAATCAAAATCGATGATTAAAATAGTTGTCAACTAATTTAGTCATCAGTTAGTTGCTAAATAACTGTTTTACCGCAAATGTTTTATTTCTTCCATATAATCAGCCGAGCTTTGCTTTGAATCTTGAGCCAATGAAGGAGTGCTTCGAGCTGCTGCTTCATTGGTTTCATTTGTTTTATGTCGCTTTATCTTAATTTTTTCCCCACTAAAACCCTAAAGAGCATATGTCTGTGAGGAATATTTACAGTTTTTATGTTAAACTGACCTGGTATAGTATTCTGAAACAGTTGATAGATGGGTTAGGGTTAGGGTCTATGGGGGTTAGGGTTAGGGTTACCGTCAGCATTCCATTTGATTGTCGTCCAACCTCCCAAGTTTGACGTCTTGCATGAACATTGACGATATCAGAACAGATCAACAGCTAAAGATCCAACAAGCTGAACGTGACTCGTCCATGAGTGGGACGAATAGCAACGTTTTCATACAGAAACAATGGCGGCCAGAACGTTTGATCAACTCCTGTAACTATTTACGCACGTTTGCATGCAGTCTGTGGCTGGAGAGGCTGTATGCACACACAGACGGTTGTCAAGACAACCAGAACTCGCGCCTGAATGTTTACATGAATGTTTTGTTTTGATTTTGTTTAAAACATCAAAGTCGCCGTTCATTTTTATTTTGTTTCGGTTTTGTTTTGTTCTTTTATGCACCGTGGACTCGCTGCTTTTCGGTGATGAGAGAAGTGACAGCTCATTCGTACACTTTTTCTCAACGATTTGTGACTTTGGGACTGTTTTTCCTTCATTCAGCTATTGCTGTATGCTGCGTGACTGGGCCTTATGTACATGTGATTTCTTACTTTTTTATTTTTAATAAATTTGCAAACAAATCCCACAGAAAACTTTGTCATTATGTGTAGAATTTTTCTGAAAAACAAACAAACAAGAATGTCATTCATTTTGCAATAAGGCTGTAACATAATGTGGAAAAAGTGTAGTGCTGTGAATATTTTACAGATGCACCGTTAATCGAAGACATTTCTGTTTTATCTGATGTAGAGCAGACATGCTCAAAGTACTCTATAATGATGCCTCACATTCATCCATTCACGCACACTTTCACACCAATGTCCGCATACTGCCATGCAAGGAGCTCATCTGTACACAAGGAGCAACTTGCTCAAGGAAATCGTAGTTTCATGTTAGATGAGGAACTGAACCAAGGATTGTCCGGTCAGAAGCCAAACCTCTGTATCCTCCAGTCTGGCACCTCCCTCTGAAGCAAACCATGTTTCATACTCCAGTTACCAAAGCAGCACCCACAGCCTGAGTTGCGTAGGGAGCTGCTCTTATCTCTGTACAGCTGAATAAGTCATGTAGCCTGTTATTGACTTAAGGCTGAACAGGCCTGTTCTCAGTGTTCTGTGTCACAGCTGAGTATTTACACTGCCTCGCAGTATTTACCTTATGTGTGTACATACAATTGTCTGTCTGTTGTATAATAGAACACACTAGTAGCGTGATGATTTATTTTATTTTTTTGTACTTTACATTTCATACATTGCACTTTGTTTTCCACCAAATTCTTCTCCGCCTGATATTGTCCTCTTGCTCATAATCAAATTGCTTTTGATCTTTGATTCAGATTGTCACCAGAGGTTGTGAGACGACAGAGATGACTCTGCGGCGCAATGGTTTGGGTCAGCTTGGTTTCCATGTCAACTTTGAGGGCATCGTGGCTGATGTGGAACCTTTTGGCTTCGCCTGGAAGGCAGGACTGAGGCAAGGAAGTCGATTGGTGGAGATCTGCAAGGTGGCAGTTGCTACTCTCACCCACGAGCAGATGATCGACCTGCTCCGCACATCAGTCACCGTTAAAGTGGTTATAATCCTGCCTTATGAAGACGGCACACCCCGAAGGTAATGCCTCCCTGTGATTATACTTGCCCAAGCACTTTGTAACGACACTACAGATGAAAGTTCCACAGAAAATTAGTACACTTTCTACTAGCTTTGGCAGTTCATAAAAGCAGGTGCTGACTAATATGTATGAGGTCATCACAGATACATGCTTCTTTTTCTCATTTGTACTCTAGGCCTTTGTAAAATAGTTTGATATTTGCGTAATTGTTCTTGATCATTCATGTAGAGAAATGCTTACACCTTTTTTTGGTGGTGTTGTTTGACTAGGTTTGAAATTGTGCTCTTTCTACTCCATGAGCCTGTAGAAAATTTTGACTTAATCTGCAACCAACTAAAGTGACTAAACAGTGCTTACAGTCCAGACCCAGTATACCACACAGTAGTTTAGTCCCTTCGCATTCTCCCTTGGTTCACTTGGGGTCGCCACAGCAGATCAAAGGTGAATTTCCATGTTGATTTGGCACAAATTGTACACCGGAAGGACCTTCCTGACCAAGCGGTAAATTTCGATGGCATCAGATGAAACTTGATGCAGTGTCCTCTCGACAGTTGGTAGCTGTTGTGGAGGATGTCTGTTATGTTTCGAGTATTTTATTACAATGTTTCGAGTATTTTATTACAAACACCAGGAATAATATGGCTTGTTGTGTGGTTAAACATCCTAATAGATCATCTAAGATCTCTAACAGATTGCTTATTTCATTCAGTATTCAGTAATTTCATTCAGGGTGTTTCAGGGACACGGGTGCGTGCATGTTTAGACTCAGTCAGTCCCATCACAACAAGAAGAAAAATTTCAAAAGATATTTTGCAATGTGCAGGCATGCATAGAACTTACTCTGAAAGCACATTAGCTTGTTTTATCTGTGACAGACAGCCAGCCTGGTGAAAGCCGTCATTTTTTCACTCTCATTTTCACCATCTTTGTTTTGCTTTTGCTTCAGCCTGGCAGATTTTTGTACAAGCAAATTATTTTTCCTCTCTCAAATAATTACAGTCAAATGTCTTTATAGTCTGTCAGAGGAATACATGCACATAATCTCTTTTTTTTTTTTTTTTCTTTGTCCTTATGTTGGATAATCACAAAAATCCAAAATAGGCTAATTACAATTAATAAAAAAAAAAATATTTATTGCATTTATATATTTGCTAAATCTTTTTGCAAGAATGTCAGTTATTATTGGAGAATTTTACAATGAGGTTTGATGAAGACGAATGAAATCTATTTCATAGATTAAATCCAATGTGTAATTTTTTTTTATAATACTGTCAACATGTCAAGTTTTCTGAATGAGTTTGATCTCAAAAACAAATGTCCACACTGTACATATTATGGATACGCTTATAACTGTTTCAACTTTAGCTTCTGGTCTGGCAATAGAGGACTAACATATTTGCTCACCCAGATGGTGGGCTAACATGCTTCATCTGTGAATCCAACATAGCAGCCTCTCTGGCAGAACCGACATTTAATCCTCTTACCGTGATCTGTGATGATGCACAATGATACAGTCATAATTGCTGTTAATGGAAGCTTTAACCAGTCAAATCGGATGTCTTTCAAAACTATTTCGTTGTCCATAAATGTTCCCAGTTTTTAAAAATTTGTTTGACAGTTTTTGGCTCATACCGCATCACTGAAACTTGTGGCCAGGTTTTCGATTAGTTAAATGTATTCAGAAATGTGCAGTGTGATGGGCAGCTTGATGATTTATCAAGGCTAAGACTGAAATTGCATGTATAATGAGCACCTTTGACAACTTTGTGCTAACTTACGCAGTGTTGTGTGAGCAATGAAGACACATATCTGCTTCAGAGTCATTCCCCATTAGCTGTTTGGGTAAATGCATTTCTGTATTTTCGCTCAGTAAGCTTGATTAAACATTAATTTATAGTGGCCTGTTTTTAATTAAACTAAACAGTCACTGCCTAAATAAAATTAACCCTGTAATGTCGTACCTATTGTAGTTTCTCCCGGTTCTTTATGTAATATACTGCCCCTTACCAAGAACCAAAGCGTTATATTCCTCATTTTGAATTTATTGAAAGTCACGTTGAAACCAGGCTCGGGTCTGCCACAGACTCCATCTTGTGACGGGAGCACGAAGGCGGTGCGCACAACACCTTTATACGAGGTCTGTTAGAAAAGTATCGGACCTTTTTATTTTTTGCAAAAACCTGATGGATTTGAATCACGTGTTTGCATGAGCAAACCTTGAACCTTCGTGCGCATGCGTGAACTTTTTCACGCCTGTTGATTGCATCATTTTCTGGTAAGCAGCCTTTGTGTGAGGTCGTGTGCAGTGCGCTCGGTGGATTTTCATTTCAAGGAAAAAGACGGAACGACTGGAGCAGCGCCACATCAAATTTTGCCAGAAACTGGGCGACAGCCAGGTGGAAACCATTCGGATGTTTCAGATGACTTTTGGTGACTTTTCAGTCGTGTGACTATCCGAGAAATTGTGGAAGAGGTAGGCATGTCACAGCATGTCCTGTGAGACTTCAACACGGACGCGCTTTTGCTCTGCCGTCAGAAGCAGCATGAATTTCACAGCCACTCTTTTCATGGCCAAATCTTCTGTCTTCTACAGTGGAAATCTTCTACAGTTGAATGTACCGAAAAAGTGCTGATGTCCACCTCTTCTGCAATTTCTTGGATAGTCACACAACGGCCCCGCATCACCACAGCATTCACTTTGTAATGATCTGGTCATTTCAGCATGTTGATGGCCGACTGGAGCGTGGCTCGCTCTCCACTGTTGCGCGGATGTCTTTAAACCAGTTGTACCACTCCTTAATCTGTGTGATGCCCATAGGATCGTCACCAAAAGCCGTTTGAATCTTCTGAATGGTTTCCACCTGGCTGTCGCCCAGTTTCTGGCAAAATTTGATGCGGCGCTGCTCCAGTCGTTCCGTCTTATTCCTTGAAATGAAAATCCGCCAAGCGCACAACACATGTCCCACACAAAGGCTGCTTACCAGGAAATGACGCAATCGACAGGCGTGAAAAAGTTCACGCATGTGCAGGAAGGTTCAAGGTTGGCTCATGCAAGCACACGTGATTCAAATCCATCAGGTTTTTGCAAAAAAATAAAAAGTTCCAATACTTTTCTAACAGACCTCGTACAATGTGGGCATTCCAGTGGGTGTGTTTTAGTCTCACAATTCTAATGTTACTGGCTCTCACAGACAGGGGGAGCTCCACCCCTTTTCTTCAACCAAGTTATTTGATACATAGTGTAAGTTAATTCCTTTGTTTAAACTTTAAGCCAGATTTCAGGCTGTTATAAGGTTGTTCATGGACTGGCACCATCTTATCTGGCTGATCTGGTGGAACTCTACGTGCCGGCCCGGGCTTTGCGGTCGCAGGATGCGGGACTTCTCTGTGTTCCCAGGGTGAAGAACAAATCAGCAGGTCAAAGAGCCTTTTCGTATCATGCACCCACCCTGTGGAACAGTCTTCCTGCGACCGTGAGGCAGTCAGAGTACGTGGACATTTTTAACTCAAGACTGAAAACCTATTTTTATTCTTTCTTATGAATAGTTTTTATTTTTATCTGTTTTATTCTTTTACTTCTATTTTTATTTATGTATTTGAATTTTTTTTAATTCATTTTTAATTATTTATTAAATTTTATGTTGAATTGTTTTATGTAAGTAAATTACAAAAGCAAATACTTGATCACTAACATAAAATAAGGAATTAGCACAGATATTATCTAACACTATCCAGTGGTGGGCACAGTTCTGATAATCCGATAACCGATAATTATTGAAGATAATGTTTTCATTATCGGATTATCTTTTTAGATAACTTTTAAAAACATTATTGGACTAATTATCTTGCGATAAATTTTTGTTCCATAATTTTTAGACCGATAACGTGGTAAATAAAGTTGAACAGCTACAAATATATATAAAACTTAAAATCATTTGAGCACCTACCTGTTAAATGTCTCATAGCTGATGTGTAGTTCTACCCTCTGCAAAACAGAAAAGAGCTGCTTTAAAAAGAAACCGCTCCATCCTTTGTAGACAAAGAAAAACTGGTCCCAAAAAAAAAAAAAACCTCATTTCTCTTAACCCCATACTGATACGCGGGCAATATCTGTTGGGAAAGTGTAGGAACACGGACCCACAACAGGGGGCGCAAATGAACGGACAATGGAGTAAGTCAAAATAACAACGCTTTACTGTTGTGAATGTGCACAACGAATACAACCAATTACAGAAATGGACAAAAGTCAATACACAAAGGTGTCGTGTGGGCAGGCTCGAAGATCGGAGACGCCTCTCCAAGGTAAGACCGGAACCACACGGCTTCCTCCGCCACAGGACCCCGGGAATACTGGAGCCGCCAAGTCCCGAACTCCCAGGTGGCCACTGCCTCCGCGTGTCGGACCTGGTACTGCTGGCGAGGGAAAAAGAACAGTTAGATGGGGGCGCGTTTGCACCCAGAACTCCGAACGGCAGGAAAGGTACCTCCACCTCTCGTTGGAACAGTAAACCAATAACTAGCTCAGTCAAAACTGTGTACTCAGTAGGCTTTGATATGTTACCTCTCTGGTAGAAACGATATCTCGGCAATGAGGTGGAGATGCCGTCCTGCTGATATACCCCACTGATGATTGCCGTCAGCTGTCTCAGGTGATGGGTGACAGCTGTCACCGAGGCTGCTCCCGTGAGGCGGCGGCGCCCTCTGGTGCCTGGAGCCCGCACTCCAGGCAGGGCGCCCTCTGGTGATGGTGGGCCAGCAGTACCTCCTCTTCAGCGGCCCACACAACAATATCACCCAAGTCGTCCAGAGGCATACAATTTTTAACTTATGGTTCAACTTTTAACCAAACTAATTTCAGACAAGTTATTTAAATTAATGTCATGTCTGAAGTTTTGTAAAGCGGGAAATATCAGATATATGTTTTAGTTTTAAAGTAATGCACTAATTTTTAAGGTTTTAGTTTGGATATATGCTGTGCCCAGCAGTGCATTATGGGTATAGGGTAATCTCAGTACGTTCACGACATGAGAAATGTATTTCAGACACGCTGATCAGGCTCTACGGACAACAGCATTAAACTCTAGTGCCTAAAACTCTCGTGAATATATTCTCTGGGTTTATATACGTTGTTATTGTGTCTGCGTTTATTAAATTCCATGCATCTTAAATGTAGCAGACACGGATTATCTGGAATTTTGTTTTGGCAAGTTTTTAAGGCCAGTAGTGTTCATTCCCCCATTGACGTATCCCATAATCCCTTGTGTGCCAGAGAGTCGCAGTTGACAACAACATATAGAGAATCAACACGATGACAGTTGTAAATTAATATTATACTACAAAATTTTTTTTTATGCTTTTGTCACGTTAATAAGAGACTGCATGATACCCTGAAAACTTGCTAAAACAATTATAACAAATAATCCATGTCTGTTACATTTAATCTGCGTGGAATTTAATAAACGCAAACCGAATTTCAGACATATTATATATTAGTCTCGAACAAAGAGGACAAACAGTGTTGCAAAGAACAATAATCAAGACGTTAAAGAGCAAACTTCACTTTCCCCCAGAACGACATGAACAGGAAGCGATTGTAGCTCACAGCAGCTCCCATTGAAAATAACAGAGAGACAGCCTGTGATTCTCGCATGTTTACATAAAATAAACACAATAACAATGTCTATAAACCCAGAGAATATATTCACAAGAGTTTTAGGCACAATATAAAAATAGTTTTATGTTGCGATGTTAATTGTGTTGTCTGTGTGCAGCGTGATCAGTGTTTCAGTGTAGATCTCAATGTTACTGAGATCTCGCAGCGCTGCGACCTCTCCGAGGTTTTGGGGGATTTGAAACGTCAGTAGGGCGAACAACCAACATTTATGTGTCAAGACAATATTGAGTGCACATTTTACAGTATCATAAAACGTGCGCACATTCTCTCCACATGCAAAACATTTTGTGATGACACTTCCAGGGCTCCGTAAAAATGCCTGTTTTTACAAATAAAAAAATGGAATATTTTACAAAAGCACATTTATCTGTAAACACCAACACACGACACAACGTCACATTAACGTGTTGGTTTACATAATGAATGACTGAACCAATCAGTGTTTAGCAGAGGCACATTTTACCCAGAATCCTTTGCGATCTGTCTGTTACAAAACCTCAGAATTAGTGCATTTTTCAACATTAAAAGATATATGTTATATTTTAACTTTGTACAAATGACAGAATTGACATTAATTATTATTATTCTATCGATATGAATGTTATTTATAAATTAAAACCATAAGTCAGCATGGCTTTATTTTCCAAGACCTCCGCCTGAGATGAGCGTTGTGATTGGTAGAGAGCTGTGCTTTGTGACTGCTCTCAGGTTGTCGCTGTGCTGGAAGCCATGTGGTAAACAAGAGCTTCCAGCAGGGGGCAAGATGTTTAAAGACAGAAGTGTGGACTCATTGTTTGGGTTTGTTGTCGCTTTTGCTGTTACCAGAAGTGATCGTGGTGTTAAAACTCAAATTCAGTTTATTAGTAGTTGCAAATGTACCAGAGACAATACTGAAATTTATCTGTTATCTGTAACTTCCGATACATTTTTGGGTGGTTTATCGTTTTATCTTTATCAAAGATAACTTTTCAGTTCATTTTTTGGTTATCTGTGCCCACCACTGACACTATCATGTTTGATACATCCATTTCATAGGTCAGGCATTATAGGGTTAAAAGTGACATTTATCATGTTTTTGAAGTAATAAAAATGTAAGTAGAAAGTTCTCTGCCCATTTGTGCTGTGCACAACTGCACAGGAAGTGACAGTCCTCATCGCCACTGTCTGTGGTCAGGACCGTGGACAGCCACCTACATATTAAGCGTACAAATGATTCTCATTCTACAGCAGTTCATCAAACTGTAGCCACAGAAGTCTACAGCTGTTCCCTTCACATTCTTATTGACACCGTCCCTTGCAGGAACGTACATTTGTAGATTGTCACCTTAAGAATGTTAATAAGAACAACACTAAATATATTTATTTAGGATATCCCAGCTTTCCACAGTATTCAGACACAAGAAAGGGACACTGACTTTATTTACAAGAGGGTGACTTCAGTGAATGCAATCAAAATCATGTGTTTTTAACTGCTACGGTGCTGAATCCGGGCTTGTGCCTCATGACTCACATCTCCTGTGAAAGAGCAGACAATTTATTTTCAGGGTATATACATTTTTGATTTGGTAAAGGTTCAGTGAATAACATTTTTTATTAAAATGCATGTGTTTTGGGGCAGCACGGTGGCTTTGTGGTTAGCGCTGTTGCCTTGAGCCCCTTTCACACCTGGCCTGCTTCAAGTTGCGTCATGACGATGCCCAGTTGATGCAACGCCACGTTGATGCAACCTAGTGCCAAGTTGATGCAGCCTAACACCACAATACCGTGAGGGACGCAAAGGGCGACGTGAAACGGACGCCAAAAATTAAACATGTTTAATTTTTTCTGCATTGAGTGCAGGACACAGAAAGGAAGTAGTTTTCTTGCAAATTGAGGCAACTTAACGGTACTTAACATGACTGGATGCCACACCCATACAATATAACGTTACCCAATGGCAATTTATGATGCCTGCTGTGCTCCATTGTTTTTTTATACCGTGTACACAATGCAGAAAACTATCCCACTCAAAGAGCACATGTGAACAATTAAAAGAAAAAAAATGCTCATTGTAGCCTGGCTGCAGCTCCTCAGCTCACCTCCTCAGGTACTCTCATGATTATGTTAAATAAAATTCATAAGTCCTGCTCACAGACTGATTGCCGGAGACAGGGCATTTCCACATCCACAGACTGTTCATGCACACATGTGCGCGAACGCCGGCTATAGCTCTGAGGTCACAGGAAGAAATATAAACTAGAAGAGAAATCAGACTGCAGACCTGCAGTGCTGCATAAAAAGAAATATAAACTAGAAGAGAAATCAGAGCGCACACCTGCTCATTTTACAGTCTGGCTGCAGCTGAGCTCCTCGGCGCTCTCATCTCCTCAAGCTTCCTGAACAAGCTGATATTAATTTGCAGTGGCAAGGGGCAGGACTGCTTTCTAATTACTGACAGATTTCAGCTGGTGTCTTGGGTTTCCCTGTCTTTTTGCACCTCTTTTCTTCAGGTGTTTTTCCCTTTATCATTTCACATTATTATACAGAACTTAATTTATGGACATCTATGGTTTGGTTGGATTACTTGGGTTGTTACTGACTTCTGGTGAAAATTTGATGTTAATAGCATGTTTAAATAAATATTTACTGAGAACAATAGTGATGTGTTCATTACTTATTGTTTTACCTGCTGTGTTTGTGTATATATATATCTATATATATATATATATATAGAGAGAGAGAGAGAGAGAGAGAGAGAGAGAGAGAGAGAGAGAATGGAGAATGTGTGCATCTCTTATTGTGTGTATTTTAAGCTTATGGTCATCACCATACAGTGCATCTGGAAAGTATTCACAGTGCTTCACTTTTTCCACATTTTGTTATCTTACAGCCTTATTCTGAAATGGATGAAATTATTATTTTTTTCCTCTCAAAATTCTACTCACAGCACCCCATAGTGACAACATACAAAAAGTGTTGTTTGCTTTTTTATTTTATTTTTACAAATTTATTAAAAATAAAAAGCTAAAAAAAATCACATGTACATCAGTATTCACACCCTTTGCTCAATACTGTGTTGATGGACCTTTGGCAGTCTTCTTGATTGTAAAACCACAAGCTTGGCACGCCTATCTTTGGACGGTTTTGCTCATTCCTATTTGCAGCAACTCTCAAGCTCCATCAGGTTGGATGGGGAGTGTCGGTGCACAGCCATTTTCAGATCTCTCCAGAGATTGTCAATCAGATTCAGGTCTGGGCTCTGGCTGGGCCATTCAAGGACATTCACAGATTTGTCCTGAAGCCACTCCTTTGATATCTTGGCTGTGTGCTTAGGGTCATTGTACTGCTGATAGATGAACTGTTGCCCCAGTCAGAGGTCAAGAGTGCTCTGGAGCACGTTTTCATCCAGGATGTCTGTATTCATTGCTGCATTCATCTTTCCTTCAATCCTGACTCGTCTCCCAGTTCCTCTCGCTGAAAAAAACATCCCCACAGCATGATGCTGCCACCACCATGCTTCAGTGTGGGGATGGTGTCTGGTTTCCTCCAAACCTGACACCTTGTATTCACGCCAGAGTCTTGAACTTCTCCCATATATGGATGATGGAGGTCACTGTGCTCATTGGGACCTTCAAAGCAGCAGAAATGTTTCTGTACCTTTCCCCAGGTTTGTGTCTCAAGACACTCCTGTCTTGTAGTTCTACAGACAATTCCTTTGACTTCATGCTTGGTTTGTGCTCTTACATGCACTGCCAACTGTGGGACCTTATATGTAGACAGGTGTGTGTCTTTCCAAATCATGCCCAATCAACTGAATTTACCCCAGGTGGACTCCAATTAAGCTGTAGGAACATCTCAAGGATGATCAGTGGAAACAGGATGCACCTGAGCTCAGTTTTTGAGCTTCATGGCAAAGGCTGCGAATACTTATGTACATGTGATTTCTTAGTTTTTGTGTTTATATACATTTGCAAAAATCTCTAACCTTTTTTCACATTGTCATTATGGGGTATTCTGCGTACAATTTTGAGGAAAAAATTAATTTCATAAATTTTGGAATAAGGCTGTAACACAGCTGTGCCCAACGCTGTTCCTGGAGGGTCCCTGTCCTGCATGTTTTCTAACTCTCCCTGTTCCACCTCCAGGCAATTAACTCCATCAGGTGTGCTCAGCCAATCAAGAGCTCGCCGACATGCACGGTGTCTGCGGCTTCTCCACTCGACACGGAAGTAAAACTGAGTATTTTCACATTTTTTTTTTTATTTTGTTTCATGGCTCATGGGATAATTTTGTCGTGTGCAGACTGAGATGTTATGAGCAGATGAGGGACTGCGAGTGTTTCAAATTATAGCGCAAAGTGGCTTGTTAACAGCAGAGACTCGATCCGTCAGCTGCAATTAACCTATTACAGCCGGCGCTGTAACCTGGCACCAAACTTGTGACAATTGGACTTTTCTTCAACCAGGACATAAGGAATTAAATTATTTTCAGAAGTCGTTTTGTAAAGGTGAATAATTTTTCATCAGACTGCAGATGACCTCACTAAAACAGACAGGTGAATTGTTTTGATATTTAATAATAGCATGTTTATCATGCTACTAACGTACAGTACACTAACTGTATTCAAGAAGGAAACAAGATTTATTTAAAAAAATATAGCTGATATTTTCAGTCCCTCGTGTCATTTTTCAGATTTGAAATGTATATGTACCTTTTTCTAAGAAAAAAAAAAAAATAAAAAATCCACACTTCCTCATCACTTTTTTCTGATGTCAAGGATAGTAAAACAAACTTTAAAAAAAAAAATTTTAGCAGACGATTATGACCAAAGAGCTTGGAAAAAAGTTTATAATCACCATTCTGTGTTCTGAACTCTACCAGTATCGTCACTGTTGTCAGACTGAAGGTTTTCCTCCAAGGTTTAGTCTGCCTCATTGTGGTCTAAAAAAGGCTCAGAATCATAAGGCTTATTCAGCTTATTCAAGACACACGTTCAGACTGGACAAAACTCCACACTAGAAAAAAATCATCAGAAAACAGCTCGATCTCCTCTATGTTTGCATTTGATTTGGGCTTGAATCAGCAGGTCCCATTCTGGTGATGGCATAACAACAATACAGCTATGGCTGAGGGCTGAAATAGAGTGCAGGCTTCAGACAGCTGTTGTTTATCCTTCATCCGTGCACTTATCAACTTTTATTGTTCAGGATTTTTTTTAAATATCAACATTTCATCATTTTTAGTGATTATTTGTGCACATTTTTTTGGTGTCACGTACATTTTAAAAGTCATGGGTACCAATAATTCTGACAAGGAGTGTATGCATGACCATAATGCTTAGTATGATGCATAATAAATGGATCTTGACCTACAAATGGGGTTTGTTGACAGCTGCATCAGGCAGATTAATAAGTTTTACAGCAGATGACTTTTGTGGCCTTTGCTTTTGAGTTCCACTGATATTTGCACGTCTTCAAATAGAAATTTTCAGCACAGTCTCATGGAAACCCACAAGGCTGTATCTCTGGCCTTGTGAAGTTTTCTCCCAAGGTTCCAACAAAACAAGAGTTTAGAGGTCACATGAAGAATCCGTAGGATCCTCAGCTGTTTTCATTGCTGTCTTTTTGAGTTATTGAAGTGGTGCATTCAACAATAAGTGCTCCAGTTTCTCCACTGTTATCTCAAAGGAAAGGAATTCAGCAGGGGCTCTGCGGCCCCTGTCACTGCCCACAGAGGTGGGGCTTAGTCCAACAACAACGGACAAGAGTCTCATGACCTTCATGCAATGTGCACTGACTTCACACTGCTGTTGTGACGATAAAAAAAAAAATATATATTTTCATAAGTATATTTAAATGCTGGAGAAGCATACAATATTTCTTTTGGAATATTTACTTTTCTACTTTTTCTACTTTTCTTATTTTTTTCTGTTCTGGAAAGAAAATAATGTTTAGGTGTTGGCTTAAATAATTAGCATGTGGTAGGAAACACATTGCAGTCATTTAAACAAGGCTTTATGTCAAAATCAACCGTGCCTTCAATTTGCTGCATCCAAACAGGTTGACTGGTACAGTACAAACTCCTAATCCTTCAAAAGATGTTTGACTTAAAGCGTTTTACCCCACTCTGTCTAATGCTGAAGGAGACATGGCTTTCATATTAACTATATCTAGTGGTCCTATATTTATTTATTTACACTGGTGTCAGGATGTGGTTTTAGCCCAGTGCAATACCAGAGTCTTGTCTGTCATCACCATGAAACGCTTTAAACAAGTTCAACATGTAAGACCGGGAACAAACTAAAGAGGAAGAAGATGGGAAATGATCAGCTTTATGAAAGAGAGTAGACTGTTAATTCATCTTCTGTTTTGTTTGGAGATGTAAGGGGAAAAAATGATCAGAAAGAAAATGTTTTCTTACGACAAGCTTAATAGCAGAAACCCAGTAACAACATATAGTCACTTAATTCACTATGCCCAGTATTTAAACAAATGCAATGCCCTATTAGAAATATGATACACAGTACTTGTGTTTTGTTCTTTGTGATCAAAACACTTGTGTTGGCTTGACAGGGTGAGTAACCTGAATATAAGTGTGTTCAACCTGCACCAGCCATCTGCTGATAATGAGAATTGCCTGTGACATTCAGATGGCTGATGGTGACCTTACCTTTAAAGTGTCATCAGAATTGTCATCATGGATTTTCTTCCAGAATGAAGTTAAGCCGGCTTTCTTGCTTTCTATGCCAACACTCTGAAAGCGAGTGCTGCTAAACCAAAGTGAACCTGCATCACACATTGCTCTGCTTAATCCCATTCTTCAGAGGCGTCATTCTTTTCAGATCAATAAGGAAAGCAATCATAGATTTTTCTTTCATTTTTCGCGAACCTCTGCACTTCTCATTACACTTCACTTAATGAATATTTTGACAGTGGTCTGCAGGGCTGGAGGAGGTCGTGACCTCCCTGGGTCCTTGCTTTGACATGCAATCTGACTATGAGAATGGCTTAGCATGAGTGCATAGTGACAGCTCTCTGACACTTCTGAGGTCTAAGGTCCTGTGGTCACTTTGATCTATTGTAACTCATTAAGAGGAAAACGCTGAGGGAGCTGCATTTTCACCTTCATTTTGACAGGACACTCACCTCAGCTCTATTTTTTTGAGTAATCATTTTAAGTTCACCAAGAAGGTTATGTTATTGAATTGTTGGCAGGATCACTCAGAACATAATCCCCTCCTGCCACACACACACACACACACACACCACCACCACCACCACCAATAATGAACCTTGATGAAACAATTGGGTCTGGTCTAGAATTGATAACATTACATGTACATTCTGTGGATGTGAATAAAGAGTTAGGAATGCATATATGTATTACAAAGTAGTGGATAATATATCAGATTTTTCATCAGATTTTATGAAAAGATATGCCCTATACTGAAATAAATGTTGGCTGCAGATACAGCATGGTGGCCAAGCAGTTAGTGCATTGCTTTAAAAATAAAAGGTTCCTTCATGTTCAAGATCACCCATGCCCATTCTTCATCCATCCATTTTCCATACGTGCTTACTCCAGATAAGGGTCATGGGGAGCTGGAGCCTGTACCAGCAGTCATAGGGCGTGAGATAGAATACACCCTGGACAGGACGCCAGTCTGTCACAGGGCCACATATAGACAAACAAACACATTCACACCCGCACACACACCTGCAGACAATTTTCCAATTCACCTAACCTGCATGTCTTTGGATGTGGGAGGAAGCTGGAACAGCCAGTGGGAACCCACGCAAACACGGGGAAAGCAAACTCCACACAGAGAGGCCGTAAGTGGGAATCGATCCAATGACGTTCTTGCTGTGAGGCAACAGTGCTAACCACTAATCCATCGTGCTGCACATGCATTCTTCCAAAAAAAATTCCTTGATATATATATATAGATATATATATATATCATTTATTTTTATCATTTAAAGATGTGTTGTTTTGAGCTTAGGATGAGGTTTGCACCCTAATTATGACTTGTACTTTCTGCAGTATCATGTCAGATAAATTACTTTGTCAAATTGCTTTACTATGATAGGTCAGACACCTGGGTTTGGTTGGATGACTTTACCAGCTCGATTTCTATGACTTTGCACCACCATCCATGAGCTTAGGTTTAGCAGTTGACCAAACACACATTTCCTGCTGTTACGCCATGATTTACACACTGGCAGACGGACTGCCCTATGCATTACAAGCATGGAGCACATTCCTCTCATCTCAGTCCAGCATGATGGCTATTTATGTTTGCAGTTAAGCATGTAAACTGCTGCACTGCAATGTTGAGATCATTAAAGAAATGTTCTTTGTTGTTTTTTTTGTCATGTTGGGGCAAAAAGCACAGCTAAAGACCATTAATGTTGACACGCTGCAAGCTGGGATTACCTGTTGAGAGAATAATTGCATGTGGCAACTTGGAATGACCACGTACACACAGTTAGTCAAAGTAAATGAGTGTGTTTCCTGCTGTGTTATGAACCTAATTCACCAACAGTCTCAAGGATTCAACATGAGCATTTACAAAAGCACTTTGAAGAGTGCATACCTCCACCAAAGCCATATATCACTCACTATATTACACCCCTGTCACACCTTGACAATTTAACCAGCGTATGCCGAACGTATTAAAACGCTGGCATATGCAAATGTATGTCTAATAATTTATGCAGCTGTTACACCATAGCGATTTAGTCAGTGTATGCTGACAGCCCTGTTTCCACCAAGCGGTTCAGGTCGGTACTGCACAGCATGGTACGTGTCGAAATGGTTAAGTCTGGCTTGGTTTGCAGTTCCACTGCCGACAGAACCCTATTGTTTGGCAGGTGGTGCATGTAAATATTCGGGTGCTCGATGGTGTGCCTGTCAATATTTACATATCACTTATGTAACCACACCATTAGGATGTGGTTACCAAGTGACATGCCAAGAACCTGCTCACAGACTATTGTCATTAGATGGTTCTGGAACAGTGACATAGCCCTGCCTTACGCCACTGTTGATGGGGAACCAGTCTGAGTGTCTACCATTCATACGCACACAACTCTTGGTGCTGTGGTACAGTTGCTTTAAGAGTGTGGTGATCTTGACTGGGACTGCAGTGAGATGGAGGAGGACGAAAACAAGAGATGGTCTTGTAGTTAGACCCACAGCTCTAGTAGGAGGTTGGCAATAAAGAGTCCAGCCACCTGTGGACCAGTTTGATTCAAGGGTTTTTCTCTGAGAGGGATTATTCACCCCCTTCTGCCACAGCCTTTGCAATCAACCAGCACAACCATCTCATGCCCCACCATGTATACATGTGTGACCACAGGAAAATATGTATAGCTTACACCCCCCCATTGATTTCTGGAGAATGGACTGTGGAAGGGGGGCAGTGTAATTATGCTTTTGGAGAGTTAGCAGAGCATTCATGCCATTTAATCCTTGCCTACCTACCCAGACATACACACCAACCTTTTACCCAACTGAATTATTTATGGAAAAACACATCATAGACCTCATCCATCTAAAAGATTTTTATATGAATAGAAATGGTAATCGGGATAGAAATGGAGAGGAGAAACATCTTGTGTGTAGAGCTCTGATCAGTAATTCTGATTAAGTGGCACATTGCATTTTTAAAATGGGGGAAAAAGAGAAAATTACATCTATTTGCAATGATCCTGTAAGGCATCAGTGTGTGAAGGTGTATGCCATGGTGTTTGTGGTCACTTCTTTTTTTCTACATGCTTGTCTATTTTGTAAACAAATCCTGATTTTCTTCCATTTATTCCCAATAGGGGTTCACCAGAGCATTGTACTGTGGGAGTACACCGCTCTTCCCCCATGCATTGGCTTTAATTTCTGTCATATTGCACCATATTCAGGTACTATCATACAGTGTAATTCTGGTTCATACATGTAACAGCTAATGCATTGCCATTAGAAGTGATGTGAAGTACTGGGCATGTAGAGCACCATGATAAAGTTGTGACAGACAACTTTATCAGAAAAGCTAAAAAGGCTGCAAAGCGGCACCTCATTAGTGTGCATTCCCTTCTCACTCCAGTAGTTGTGGTCCTCCAACTCACACTCCACTTGCAGGGCATATCTGCGGATGACATTCATCATCACCTCTTCAATGTTCAACTTCACACTCATCACTCTGTCAGACATTCACTTCACGTCCAACACACTCTCAACAGAGTCTTTCTTCACGATTACTCATATGCCTTTTCTGCTCCCATCCTCACGATGATAGAAGAATTTGAACCCACCTCTGATCCTCCTGGCTGTATTCTCCTTCCACTTGGTCTCTTGCAAGCAATATGTCAACCTTTCTCCTCTCTATCACATCAGGCAGCTCTCTCTATTTTCCGATCTTATTGTCAACATCCAGAGTTCCAGCTCACTTACACACTTGTACCTAGACATGCCCTGTCCAAGACAGTATTAGTGTGTTTTGGTTTTGTCAGAGGAGCACAAACATTATCACTGCCCTTCTCCTGAATTTGGGGATCAGGTAAAGAATTTATGACAGACACTCTGAATTTTTGAATTTGATGCTGTGACATGTCCATGTTTAAATTATAAGATGTATTCTAAAGTTGTCATTTGGCAGTAATATTTGCTGTGTTCTGTGTACATGTTATATTGAAAATTTGCATATACATTTGCTGTACATATCGTGATACAGTGTACACTTTTTATAGTAACTCCAGCTGTACTTCTCATTGTGGTAATTGTATGATTTGATAAAGCTGGCAGTGTCTACCATGTTTCCATTCTGTTAAAAATCACAGGTGATTGAAACCCACCACTATTTTTTTATTTAAAATGGCTGATAAAATGCAGTGTTTTAAAAAATTATAGTTGACCTTTATTGGTAGAATTGATGCTTCACTTGGCTATGACCGGTACATGCTGTTTTAGAGATGTGGGGATGGATCGGTTATGTGCTTGGGTGGTTGTCATCCAGGACCCAAAGTGCTTCCATGGTGTCACAGAGCGAAGCACCAGTGCATGCTCGCACACTCGACATTTCTCTGCTTGTGGGTAATTTTATCAGAAAAGCTAAAAAATGTTTGTAAATGCAGGTTGGTTAGTATGTACTTGATCAGGGTTGTAAGAAACTCTAGATGTTAAGACCATTTGACTGCATGACCCTGATGAGCTTTTAGATCTAATACAGATCTAATACAAGTTTCACATCGATGCTGCTAAGTTACATTCAATTACTGTGCTTTTCCACCTCATTTGTCTCAAATATTCATTATCAGTTTTAATTAAACATCCATAATAAACACAAGATACATTTTTAATGTATTTTTTTGGAGGTACACAGTTGTCCAATGCTAACGTCGTGTCAGAAGCTAATGATCTCATTAGCTTCTCAGTCAGCCAAGCGGAGGTGGAAAACCCCGTCTTCTGTGAGTAAAACTCCAACCACATATTTGTTCCACCCACCCACTAAACCAGCTGATTGTATTGAGTTCAACTCTTAAGGCAGCTAGATGAGCTAATCAGGGAAATCACCTGTTTCAGGTCAACAGGTACAAACAATACATCGTAGGAACTTTACTCACTAAAGCTGGGGATTTCCACCTCTGCAACCACGTAACTAAGTTTAACTGTTGGGCGTTTTAGTAAACACACCCAGGCCTAATCACTCCAGTCCTATATATGTTACTTAGAATCTTTCTGACAATGTGGGATATTGTGAAATGGTTTCCAAACAGTTCTAAGACTTTGGGATTCATGGGTACCACACTGGGACTGTTTCCACCGCAAGAAACTGCAGGCCATGTTCAAGGGTCTGATATCTTTGCATGTGTCACCCCTAAAAAAAGATTCTTTTGGTGCCTTTTCCAGGGACAGGCAAGTCTCTGTTGTGGGTTATGTGGCACTCAGTGCTGATTGGTCAAACTTACACACAGAAGACAAGTACTATTTGTTAAAGTGAAAGTTAAGAATTGTGTCCACATGTTCTCATCAGTTTCCAGGTGGGCTCCAGATAGAAATCAGGAAGCACCCGAAGCTGCAAAAAAGGGGTAGAGCCAAAGCTGGCAGTGATCTTGCCACTGGTGACACCTATTCACATCATGGAATATGTTGCCACCTGCTTGCTGCGCTGCCACTCTGAGCTTTAGGATAACAGATTGGGTACAGATCTGCATTGGAATTTGCTACAAATCTAATGGCGCCAGCTTGCAGCAGGGTTCCCAGGACATTGCAGATGGCTGGCTAAGTTGCCACGAGCTTGCGGTGACCCGGTTGGGTTCCCAGTGATTTCTGTCGGTGTCGAAATTTTTAACCGTCCAAAATTTTGTTCCTAATTTATCCCAATGATCCTGACATTTCAGATGGTGGGCAACCTGCTGCAGAATGACCATGTATGCTTGCAGATGGATTGTGGCAGGGTTGGTGATTATCCCGTGAATTTGCTGTTTGTGTTGACTGTGTTTTCTATCGCGAAGTCAACCACAACCTAACAGGATGCATGTGGACAGTGGGTTTAAGAGATGAGCAGAATGGAGAGAAAAGATAACTGATCCCGAAGCACTGCCAAGATAAAAGAGAGCAGTAGAACCAGGATTACAGCCACCACAATAACAAATACGGAAGAACAAATACTGTTTGTGCAATCCAGTGGGAAGCCAAGTAAATATATATATATATATATGTGTGTGTGTGTGTGTGTGTGTGTGTGTATGTATGTATATAAAATTTCTGCATTTGCCTTCTCAACATTGAATGCTAATGATAGCTAGCAAGCAAACTATTTTTTTAATCTTACCTTGCATCTAATATTAGGGTTAAGGTTTGTTTGTTTGCTAGCTTTCACTAGCATTAAGTGCTTGTGAAAGCTACAACCCCAATTCCAGTGAAGTTGGGACATTGTGTGAAATGTAAATTAAAAACAGAATACAATGATTTACAAATCCTCGTCAACCTATATTCAATTGAATATACCACAAAGACAAGATATTTAACGTTCAGACTGATACACTTTTGTTTGTGCAAATATTTGCTCATTTTGAAATGGATGCCTGCAACATGTTTCAAAAAAGCTGGGACAGTGGCATCAAAAGACTGGGAAAGTTGATGAATGCTCAAAGAACACCTGTTTGGAACATTCCACAGGTGAACAGGTTAATTGGAAACAGGTGCGTGCCATGCTTGAGTATAAAAGGAGCATCCCCAAAAGGCTCAGCTGTTCACAAGCAAAGATGGGGTGAGGATCACCACTTTGTGAACACCTGTGTGAAAAAATAGTCCAACAGTTTAAGAACAAGGTTTCTCAATGTTCGGGTTGCAAGGGATTCCATCATCTACAGTCCATAATATAATCAGAAGATTCAGAGAATCTGGAGAACTTTCTACATGTAAGTGGCAAGGCTGAAAACCAACACTGAATGCCCGTGACCTTCAATCCCTCAGGTGGCAATGCATTAAAAACCGACATTGTGTAAAGGTTCTTACTCAGGAACACTTCAGAAATCCGTTGTCAGTTACCACAGTTCATCACTCCATCTACAAGTGCAAGTTAAAACTCTACCATGCAAAGTGAAAGCCATACATCAACAACATCGAGAAACGCTGCCGCCTTCTCTGGGCCCGAGCTCATTTGAAATGGGCAGACACAAAGTGGAAAACTGTGCTGTGGTCTGATGAGTCCACATTTCAAATTGCTTTTGGAAATCATGGACGTTGTGTCCTCCGGACAAAAGAGGATAAAGACCATCCAGATTGTTACTAGTGCTAAGTTCAAAAGCCAGCATCTGTGATGGTATGGGGGTGTGTTAGTGCCCATGACATGGGCAACTTACACATCTGTGATGGCACCATCAATGCTGAAAGGTACATCCAGGTTGTGGAGCAACACATGCTGCCATCCAAGCAATGTCTTTTTCAGGGACGTCCCTGCTTATTTCAACAAGACAGTGTTATATAAAGTACCGGAAAATCACACTTAAGTAAAAGTACAGATACCCATTAAAAAAATGACTTTGGTAGAAGTTCAAGTCACCGATTGAAATGCTACTCAAGTAAAAGTCTTAAAGTATCTAGTATTTATTGTACTTAAGTATGACAACTAAATGTACTCATGTATTGAATGTAAAAGTACAAGTAAATGTTAATAATCAAAAATGGACTGATTTTTTTTTTTTTTATATTACAAAGTTTATCTAGGCTTGTAAATAACTGGTAGTATTAGTCAAAATACTGAAAATTCGGCACATCACACAAAAACACTTCAGAAACAAGGTTTCAAAACCTAAACGAGAGTAGGCTACTCACTTGGTGTTCACAAGCAACATTTATTTATTTCTATATGTATTTATTTATTTTTATTGTTACATGGTTTTATCTTTTCTGTTGTGTTTTGTTTCATTAGGTTTTTTCGTCTCTTTCTCTAAAATTGTATTGTAACATTATTAGTCTATTATTATTGACTATTATTGTCTATTATGTAGACTATTATTGTTGTTGCTATTATGAATAGCAATATGAATAAAAAAAATTAAAAAATTACAATTTAACTCTTTTACAACAACGAACGCTGAGCCATTAAT
This sequence comes from Thalassophryne amazonica, assembly GCF_902500255.1. NCBI lineage: Eukaryota > Metazoa > Chordata > Actinopteri > Batrachoidiformes > Batrachoididae > Thalassophryne > Thalassophryne amazonica. The sequence continues at coordinate 60,060,130 of NC_047115.1, read as the reverse complement.
TATACAGAAAACAAATCAACACAAACGTGCTGATGCGAACAGCTTAATGCTAACTTTAACATTGAAAATGCCATAGACATGCTAACGCGTTAGCATCAGTCCCGTTTTTAAGTTATAAAATACATCTATCAACTGTTTCAGAAGACCATAACAGGTTGGTTTAACATAATAATATTAAATATTACTCACAGACATATGCTCTTCAGGGTTTTAGTGGGGAAATTTTAGGATAAAGCGAAATAAACAGTGAATCCACGAATCGTAGCTCGAAGCACTTCTTTGATCCATATCACTGCTTCGATTGGTTCAAGGTTCAAAGCAAAGCTGCGCTGCAGAAAATTTGATTACAGATCCGCTGCAGGTCTGTAATCAACAGTGGTGGGCACAGATAACCAAAAAATTAACTTCGATAACAGATAAGATAACTGAAAAGTTATCTTTGATAAAGATAAACCGATAAACCACCCAAAAATGTATCGGAAGTTACAGATAACCGATGACCGATAAATTCCAGTGTTGTCTATGGGACATTTGCAGTTACTAAAGAGCTGAAATTGATTTTTAACACGATCGCTTTTGAAAGCATCAAAAGCGGTAAAAGACCTAAAGAATAAGCAAGAATGTTTGACCATGCTGCCTCCTGCAGGAAGCAGCACAGATAAATCCTGAGAGCACCCACGAAATCAACTCTTTACTAATCATAATCATTTTTCTTTCAACATTCTGCCCCTGCTGGAAGCTCTTGTTTACAACAGCGCTCCCACCACAGAGGCACACTGAGCCATAAGGCCAGCTCCCTATCAATTTCAACACTCCGGTCAGGCGGAGGTCTTGAAAAATAAAGTCATACTAACTTATGGTTTTTTGAAAATACTGATAGAATAACTCCATTAATGTCAATTCTGTCATTTGTACAAAGTTAAAATATAACATATATCTTTTAATGTTGAATAAGGCACTAATTCTGAGGTTTTGTAACAAACACAGACCGCAAAGCATTCTGGGTAAAAGTGCTAAACAGTGATTGGTTCAGTAATCCATTATGTAAACCAACATGTTAATGTAACGTGTGTCGTGTGTTGGTTTAAAGATAAATGTGCTTTTGTAAAATATTCCATTTTTATTTGTAAAAACAGGCATTTTTACGGAGCCCTGGAAGTGTTATCGCAATTGCATGTTTTAAAACTTTTATGATGTTGTAAAACGTGCACTCAATATTAGTAAGTAAGTACATTTATTTATATAGTGCCTTTCACAGACATAAGGCCATGTACACACGTTGTCGGGTATTTGTAAAACCGAATATCTTACCTTTTCAGTTTGGGGAAAAAACTTCATCCACACTACGTCGTTTAAAAAAAAAAATCCATTATTAGTATGGTGTTAAAGGAAATGACATTTTTTTTTTGTCACCAGTATTCCTTTGCTTACAGAGGATAAAGTGGTTTCTGTTTGCAGACAGTAGAACAACATACCTATTAGGACATTTTTAACAGGTAGGTCTCAACAGTTTTAACAGTTTTAAAAATGTTTTTCACTGTTCAGCTTAGTTTAGTACGTTATCGGTCTAAAAGTTATCGGATGGTAATTCATCGGAAGATAATTACTCCGATGATGGTTTTTAAATTTATCTAAAAAGATAATCCGATAATGAAAACATTGTCTTAGATAATTATCTGTTATCGGATTATCGGAAGTGTGCCCACCACTGGTAATCAATGTAGAGAAATTATCAATTTCCTGACAAACAAGTGCGCAAGTGCAAAAAAGCCTACCGGACATGCCTCAGGACAATTCGGCCTGACTTCGTTGCAGTCACTCGTAATCAGTAGTGTCTCTGGGTGAAAACATGACTTTTTTCGTGTGTGTGTGTGGGTTTTTTTTGTAACGAGTAATGGCATGGCGCATAGAAAATGTATTGGAGTAGAAGTATGCAATTAAGGTCGGAAATGTAGTGAAGTAAAAGTGAAAGTAAGCTGAATTAAAAAAAAAACTCAAGTAAAGTACAAAGTCTCCCGAAACATACTTAAGTACAGTAGTGAAGTATTTTTACTTCGTTACTATACAACACTGCAACAAGACAATGTCAAGTCACATTCTGCATGTGATGCAACATCGTGGCTTCATAGTAAAAGAGTGCGGGTACTAGACTGGCCTGCCTGCAGTCCAGACCTGTCACCCATTGAAAATGTGTGGCGCATTATGAAGCGCAAAATACAACAACGGAGACCCTGAACTGTTGAACAACTGAAGTCATACATCAAGCAAGAATGGGAAAGAATTCTACCTACAAAGCTTCAACAATTAGTGTCCTCAGTTCCCAAACGCTTACTGAGTGTTGTTAGAAGGAAAGGTGATGTAACACAGTGGTAAACATACCACTGTCCCAGCTTTTTTGAAACGTGCTGCAGGCATCCATTTCAAAATGAGCAAATATTTGCACAAATCAATAAAGTTTATCAATTTGAACATTAAATATCTTGTCTTTGTGTTGTATTCAATTGAATATAAGTTGAAGAGAATTTGAAAATCATTGTATTCTGTTAATATTTACATTTTACACAACGTCCCAACTTCATTGGAATTGGGGTTGTAACAAACTACTGTGGTTCTTCTATAGACTGTGTATACGAGGGCTGTCAATAAAGTTACGGTCCTTTTTATTTTTTTCAAAAACTATATGGATTTCATTCATATGTTTTTACGTCAGACATGCTTGAACCCTCGTGCGCATGCGTGAGTTTTTCCACGCCTGTCGGTGACGTCATTCGCCTGTGAGCACTCCTTGTGGGAGGAGTCGTCCAGCCCCTCGTCGGAATTCCTTTGTCTGAGAAGTTGCTGAGAGACTGGCGCGTTGTTTGATCAAAATTTTTTCTAAACCTGTGAGACACATCGAAGTGGACACGGTTCGAAAAATTAAGCTGGTTTTCAGTGAAAATTTTAACGGCTGATGAGAGATTTTGAGGTGATTCTGTCGCTTTAAGGACTTTTCACGGTGCGAGACGTCGCTCAGCGCTCTCAGGCGGCGTCGTCAGCCTGTTCAAGCTGAAAACCTCCACATTTCAGGCTCTATTGATCCAGGACGTCGTGAGAGAACAGAGAAGTTTCAGAAGAAGTCGGTTTCAGCATTTTATCCGGATATTCCACTGTTAAAGGAGATTTTTTTAATGAAAGACGTGCGGACGGGTCCGCGCGTCGGGACGCAGCCGCCGCGACGCTCCGCCACAGGAAAAACACCTCTGTTGAAAGCCTTAAGGACAAGTTGGAACATGTCCTGCCTGTTAAACAATTTCTCATATACTCACTCCACTGAAAGCCATCAAAAGCCGCCTGGATTTTACAAATGGTTATCAACACGGAGGTGTTTTTCCTGTGCCGCCCTCGTATATACTTGACAAACCTTGCATGACATCATCCATACATTTTCTATAAAAACCCAGAATAACCAATATGAAGTCCATGTCTGCTCCTTGCTGACTTGACATGCTGGCAGCAGCAGCGCTGATTTTGGCTATGTCACAATGGTCAACTCATTCATGCATAAAGGGATGAAAGCTGGGTGGCTCAGTGTGTGATGAAAAAGCCTGAACACACCCCTCTCCAAGTGTTAATGTTCAAACTAGCTAAGCTAACAGGCTACATTAAGAGTAATGAGCCACTTATTTTTTCAGTAATCATGCATTAAGGGGACCTAATTGATCAGGCTACCGATAGCTACTAAAAGTGCTATACTGCTTGCAACCATTAAATACCAGGAGAGTTTCCCTCTGTTGTGTGGGCCGCTGAAGAGGAGGTACTGCTGGCCCACCACCACCAGAGGGCGCCCTGCCTGGAGTGCGGGCTCCAGGCACCAGAGGGCGCTGCCGCCGACGAAGGCTGCCAGGGTGACAGCTGTCACCCATTACTGGACACAGCTGACTGCACTCAGGACGGAGGTATATCAGCAGGACAGCGTCTCCACCTCAGTGCCGAGATATCGCCTTGAGCCTAAGGTAATCTTCTCTGCAGCTTATTTAAGTATAATCCTATAATACTTGTTAAACCTTTCAGGACAGCTGACTACCGAAAGCCGAGTGATCGGATAAGTACTCACCTTCCTGCTTATTGTGACAAGAGGTGGAGGCGGCTTGCCCCTCTCATCTACTGGGTGCGGTCGCATCCCAACCTGTGTGTTTGTGTTCTTTCCCGCCAGCAGTACCGGATCCGACGAGCGAAGGCAGTGGCCACCTGGGAATTCGGGACTTGGCGGTTCCAGTACTTCTGGGTTTCGGTGGCAGAGGAAATCTGGGTGGTTCCGGTTCGACTAGGACGGACGTCTCCTACCTTCGGGCCTGCCCACAAGACACCAGCAGATTTCGGCTTACACCTCCAAATTGTGAATTATTGTATCAGTTGTGCTAATTTCACAACAGTAAAACTTGTTCTTACCTTTTTCCATTGTCCGTTCATTGCGCCCCCTGTTGTGGGTCCGTGTACCTACACTTTCACAACACCCTCAACACCATTATTGCAGCATGGATGTCTTAGATGAACCGTTCCGATGTTTCGACACACAACAAGCCATATTATTACAGGTGTTTGTAATAAAATGTTCAAAATAAAACAGACACAGCCTCAACAAGAGCGAGCAGCCACATGGAGCGGACAATGAGTTACTGACGCTACGAGAGACAGAGTTGCTGAGCTTATCCACTGTCACTCAAAGTGACCACACCGAAATTACACAGAATGTTATGGCTTAAAATGTCTTAAACTAAGAAGTTAGAACAAAAATCACCCTCCTTCCCATACAGTTGTTATGGAGGAGGAAAATGTTGATAGAGACCAACATTTTTCTCTCTTTTTTTTGTAGCAGGCTGTAAATATGTTTATTTCTGCTTTAAAGTTGGACATTTTAACATGGAGTTGAATGGGAACTTGCTTACTTTTACTTACCAGTCAATGAACTGCAACTTTTTGTAGTTCTGGTAGGGCTTCATCTGAGCCCTTTGAAGCTTACCGCTTGTGTTCTTCATTGCAGTGGAGACACAAATGGCTGAGAAAGGGCCATTCCTGTAAACATAGTGAGACCTGGGCTATAGGTTGAGTTCCTGTGGTAGAAATAGAACTAATGATGCAGTAGAGGGATTGGCGGCTCTTGACAGCAATTACTGACGTACAGAATTCCATTAAGATCACATAAATGACCCATTCAAGAAAATCTGAAAGAACGCAGATACTTATCAAAGACTCATGTAAAAATTGTGTCGGGGACAGAGCTGTGAGATGGCAAGAGAAGCCTAAAGACTTAAAGTAACTGTTTAAAACACCTTTGTGATTAGTCCCCAGCCTTTTATAAATGATGTTAAGTGGACTGATTAGTAAAAATTGGAACCTTTTTGAAGATATGGATGATATTATATGTGGTATAACATGAACAGCATTTGAAAATAACATCATATAAACTATGTAACATAGTGCTGGCAGTATGATGTGCCAGGTTGCTGCACTACTTCAGGGTTTGGTCACTCATCATAATCAAGACAACCATAAAGTCAACTTTCTATGAGAAAATGCCAGAGGAGAATGTCAGGTCGTCACGCTGATATGAAGCTCAAATTTAGTTGGGTTACAACGTAAGAACCATTCAAAGCACACGTGCAAGTCTGCTTCTGAATGGCTTGAAAGAAATAAAATGAAGCTTTGGCAGTGGCCTCATCAAAGTCTTGATTTGAACCACATTTAGGTAGTGTTGCTTTAAACAGCTTTTTATGCTGGAAACCTTCTGCTGTTACTACTGTCTTATCTTGAAACATAGTTTTACAACTAGTATGACAGTAGAAAACCTAAAGCAGGCTGCAGGGCAGGTGATTAATGAGCCTGCTAGCTTAACTCTTCATTTCAGTTTGGAATCCAGCAGTTTACTGGAGAAATTAAGTTGGTAAATCTACTATGTTGATATTGTGGGATGTGTGAACAGTGGGGACACTTTTAATATTGAGATTGTTTCCTGTACCCACTGGCGTACTCATAATTTGTCAAGAGGTCTAATTACAAAAAACTAGTACCCATTTACACCTTGGATTGTAACATAAGTGGTCAAATTGCACATCAGCTGGCTTGAAGCATACCATAATAAATCTCAATTGATTACCTTGGCATGTGCATATCGGCTTACAAAGTTTCATAAACCAAAAATGAGACACTTAACTCGCATGATCTATTTCTAGCTTGAATGTCTTGCCCACCAACTCCAGTATATCTCTTTGTCGAGGCTTCATTATTATTAGGTAGCTGGCTGCTAAATCATGACTGATAAAATGGCTTCATTTTGAAACACTTTTCAAACACTCCTGACAGACATTTTCTACCCTTGATACTAAACAGTGAGTAAGTGTTTTTAATCTATGAAACAGTTTGTAGCTTAGTGATCATGGTGATGCTAAATTGAAATCATTTCAACATCTCATTATCTGCCCCTCACGTGCTGTTGAGAGCTATTATAACTTATAATCAGAATGATTAAGTTTCATATTGTCTTGTCATTTTACACAGGCCTCCTGGACCATAGTCCAGTTTCTTAGATTAATTTAGTGATTTCAGTTTTTGACTTGATGATTTTGCTTATAACATCTTAATTGTTGCTCATAGATTCCCTCTGTTAAGCATTTTTTAGTATTTGGAAATGGTTTAAAGTATTTGGAAAAGGTTTAATCCACTTGTACAAGATGAACCACTGCAGTGGTAATGCTTTGGATTAAGTCCTGGTTGGTGGTGTTGCTGTTTCAGATAGCAACATATCATATGTTAGTTGTTTACATTAAACATTCATTGAGTTTGAAGCATTATTGTCCTGCCTGACAAGCCCGGTGTTGCAGACCAAACAGTCCCCCTAAAAATCGGTCCCCCCGATGACGCGGTTCATGGACTAAAACCTTGTTTCTGCTTAAAACTGCACTCCAGTCATCATCTCTCTCAGCAACAGATATCTGAAGCTTTTGTAGAACAATAATTTCTACATCAATTCAGCATTATTTCATCATAAAAGATGGCGGAAGCTATCAGGGTGTTGTAGCTAAACGAGCTGCTAACTGATGCGTTCACTGCGTGTGGGACATTTCAAGCATCACGGAATTTCGCCTTGTTTCTGCTTAAAACTGCCTCGTTTCTGCTTAAAACTGACTAGAATGATTTAAGAGGTTTTACCTTCATCATCTGATGGTTAGTAATCCCCATTAATCCATTTGATTGCTTTGGGCAAAGAGACACCGTCTCAGGCATGCTGCTATGGTCCAAAATGAGGCATGCACAGATGCAAAAGGTGGATCAGTTTTTAGGGGCAGACCATTCGGTCTGTAACACCGGATAATTTCATCTCATCTACTGTCACATTAGTTCTTCAACCATGACTGAATAAGTATCAGATTACCTGTCTGAACATGGTCGCTCAGTGAGCAGTCTGACAAATACAGTACTCACCAATCGATTGGACTCTATTGCTCCACTTATTGTAGAGTCTCATCACCCTAAGATGCGATCTCCTTGGTTTACTTACTTCAGTTACAAACTCTTAAGCATAAATGTAGGCTCTGCTGCGTTAACAGTGTAGCTCCAAATATGAAGTTTTCTACTTGTGTGGTACAAAGGCATATACGTTATATGAGTTGTTTGCAAAAAGAGCTTATTCCTCTGACCTAATCAACAAAATCAAGCATACTCCAAAATTCCTGATTAGCATGGTGGCCAAACTCATTCAGGGGCAGCCATATGCAAAAAAATGTTCATCATTCACAGCCCAATATTTTGTAAATTGTCTTGACAAGAAAATGAAGGATATCAGGACCAGAATATCTCGGCAAACTCTAGTCAGGCCGATTTACCGTGTATTTTAGTTATGCGCTAATTCTGACAGCAAAACATTTGACAGTTTTGACACCATCTCACTGAGTATGCTGTCAAAAATTGTGGATGACGCTAAAACCATTACTTCTGTCTTTGATCCGCTGCCAACTAAATTGTTTAAGGATTTGTGTCCTTCATTAGGATTCGGGAGTGTGAAGAGATATGGGATAAATGCATGTTAGATCTTTTCTGAATATAGCACTTATTTATTTTTTTGTTTTGTTTTTTGTTTTTTTTAGTATAGCCATAGCAGATGGTCACCCCACTAAGTCTGGTCTATTTGAGGTCTCTTGCTGTATTAAAAAAACACTCGTAACATTAACTCCTTTTCTGGATTTACCTTCCATCCATCCATCCATCCATCCATTTTCTTCCGCTTTATCCGGAGTCGGGTCACGGGGGCAGCAGCTCAAGCAAAGCCACCCAGACCTCCCGATCCACACACACCTCCCCCAGCTCCTCCGGGGAACCCCAAGGCGTTCCCAAGCCAGCCGAGAGATGTAATCCTTCCAGCGTGTCCTGGGTCTTCCCCGGGGCCTCCTCCCAATGGATGGATTTACCTTGTCCTTGAAAACATGAACTAATGTGTCGCTTTCTTCATTTAATGACTTTTTTAACTCTAATTTCTCTGGGTCATTTGCAGTGGCTCCCTAAGATTTTAGCTGTTACATAAATAGAACTTGATATGAATCCAGAATTCAAGTGAAACATTTGTTTGAGTCAGTTAAGTAATATGTAGAAATGTGTCCTTTTCACTTTTTTCATGTTATTTGAGCAAAAAACAACAAACATGCTCTGGTTACAGTTTCTACTATGTGATAATGTTTTTTTTATTGTTATTTCTGATCAGAATCCTAATAATATGGACCCATCCTTATCCTCCTCCTTTCTTAGGGGCTGCTCTGAACTGTACCGTATACCAATGGTGGAGTATAAGGTTGACAGTGAGGGGACACCCTGTGAGTATAAGACACCCTTCAGGAGGAACACCACCTGGCATCGGGTGCCCACAACTGCGGGAGCGGCTTTATCCCGAGGCTCACCCACACAGGGTTCTGATCGCTTGCAGTGCCAACAGATCCTGCAGCAGCACCATGCAGCTATTCCACGAAGCACCTCCTTTGATAGGAAATTACCAGATGGATCCAGGTACCACATTACTACTATAGTATTTATTCTTCTCTTTCTACTACCTTGATTCACTTTTGGTAGGAACTAATACATGCAAATGTCAAAACACAACATTCAGACATACATACATACATACATACGTACATCTGCAGCCCACAGCCATCCTAACAGTTATGTTGTAATTTCAGTGAGATTCCAACTGAAAAATTATTGCTACTTTTTATATTTTGTCACTAATTTTTGTCTCCAACTACTCCCTAACTGTCACAGCCCAGTGAGATACTACCCTTTGGTTGCAAAATCATGTTCAAACACTATCAGATCATTTGGAACGCTTCCTACAGTCATGCATACTGTATATAAATATAAATAGCAAACACTTAAAACATGAAAACTACTCACGTCGAAACACTGGCTAGAAAAAAAATTCTGTGGTGGGTAAAGTTAAAGACACTTACAGCTGTAAGAAGGTGACTGTAGAAGTGTGGATTTCACACACAGATCTCTCACCATATGCTGATTTGAATGTGCACAAAGGAATATGAGTGCAGTGCTCCTCTCAAAGAATGGAGAAAGGGTGCTGTGCCAACATACTATACTGATTTTGAGATTGAAGCTGTGTTATTTTGCATGTGTCTACTCCCTTATGGTGTTTGTGGTTCATAGTGACTGTCTTCTGCGGAGGAAAGAAACATGCACTTTGGAGGTGCACTGCATTGAAAGTTTTAATTCATTGAACTTTAGCAGCAGACTTTTGTATACACAGCCAAAGAGTGTATACACAGTAACCTTTGCAGAGTAAAATATTCTCTGCCGGGATAACATTTGATCCCAGTCCAAATAGAGATAAATACACTCTATTATAGAGTGAAATCAGCTCTACTGCCTTGTCAAATCACGTTTTTCAACTCCAATAAGAGTCATTCACAGCCTGATAGAGTCGATTTTACACTGTGATAGAGTTGATTCAGCACTGTGATAGAGTATATTTAACTCTATTTGGACTGTATTTCTGGCAGAGTATATTTTACTGTGAAAAATTTGTGTCGGTGTGTCAATAAACGTTACAAAGACTGGAGAGGACAGTGCATCGGCTGCCTGCAGAAGTTGGTTGATGCACAAAAAGCAACTTTGTTTTATGTAGTATGTGCCTGCCACCTGCTAGATGGTTAGTGGATAGTGTATATTATGGAAATTTATGAACAAGTGTTGTTGAACGTTAATGCAGTTTGTCTGCAAAATGCTGAACACTGGGCACATCGTCTCCTCATCGGTGAACTCTGCTCACCAGCGCCCACCTTAATGTCAGTGTCAGCTAGCAAGATACGCTGGTAACTGTGGAGAGAAACATAATACATGATGTCTGCTATCTGCACAAATATGGGACAGAATATTCAAGAAAACAGGAAGGTAAATTGGCATTATAAAATTGGTAAAATATGAGGCTTTGGATGACATTAAAACTTTTTGTCTCGACTACAAATTAGTGACTACAAATTTAGATCATTTCAAAATGTTTCAAAAACCTTTGAAACACCCTTGATTCGGAACATTATTCTGGAATCTGTATCAAAAGGTAGATATCACATGCTGTGCTAACTGGTGCCTCATTATGTCGCTAACTGTTTCAGAGCAAATATTTCAAAGTATTCCTGTTCGTTTGTGCCCTCTTGTGTTGAAATATAATAAAACACAAATGAACACACACACACAGTTAGCACAGGGTCAGTACATGAACTAGCACATATGTTTCACCTAATGTTGTGTCACATGGTCCTTTTGGTTTTCAGGTATTACACTCAACAAAAATATAAACGCAACACTTTTGGTTTTGCTCCAATTTTGTATGAGATGGACTCAAAGATCTAAAACTTTTTCCACATACACAATATCACCATTTCCCTCAAATATTGTTCACAAACCAGTCTAAATCTGTGATAGTGAGCACTTCTCCTTTGCTGAGATAATCCATCCCACCTCACAGGTGTGCCATACCAAGATGCTGATTAGACACCATGATTAGTGCACAGGTGTGCCTTAGACTGTCCACAATAAAAGGCCACTCTGAAAGGTGCAGTTTTGTTTTATTGGGGGGGGATACCAGTCAGTATCTGGTGTGACCACCATTTGCCTCATGCAGTGCAACACATCTCCTTCGCATAGAGTTGATCAGGTTGTCAGTTGTTGCCTGTGGAATGTTGGTCCACTCCTCTTCAATGGCTGTGCGAAGTTGCTGGATATTGGCAGGAACTGGTACACGCTGTCGTATACGCCGGTCCAGAGCATCCCAAACATGCTCAATGGGTGACATATCCGGCGAGTATGCCGGCCATGCAAGAACTGGGACATTTTCAGCTTCCAAGAATTGTGTACAGATCCTTGCAACATGGGGCCGTGCATTATCCTGCTGCAACATGAGGTGATGTTCTTGGATGGCACAACAATGGGCCTCAGGATCTCGTCATGGTATCTCTGTGCATTCAAAATGCCATCAATAAAATGCACCTGTGTTCTTCATCCATAACAGACGCCTGCCCATACCATAACCCCACCGCCACCATGGGCCACTCAATCCACAACATTGACATCAGAAAACCGCTCACCCACACGACGCCACCCACGCTGTCTGCCATCTGCCCTGGACAGTGTGAACCGGGATTCATCCGTGAAGAGAACACCTCTCCAACGTGCCAAACGCCAGCGAATGTGAGCATTTGCCCACTCAAGTCGGTTACGACAACGAACTGGAGTCAGGTCGAGACCCCGATGAGGACGACGAGCATGCAGATGAGCTTCCCTGAGACGGTTTCTGACAGTTTGTGCAGAAATTCTTTGGTTATGCAAACCGACTGTTTCAGCAGCTGTCTGAGTAGCTGGTCTCAGATGATCTTGGAGGTGAACATGCTGGATGTGGAGGTCCTGGGCTGGTGTGGTTACACGTGGTCTGCGGTTGTGAGGCTGGTTGGATGTACTGCCAAATGATCTGAAACGCCTTTGGAGATGGCTTATGGTAGAGAAATGAACATTCAATACACGAGCAACAGCTCTGGTTGACATTCCTGCTGTCAGCATGCCAATTGCACGTTCCCTCAAATCTTGCGACATCTGTGGCATTGCGCTGTGTGATAAAACTGCACCTTTCAGAGTGGCCTTTTATTGTGGACAGTCTAAGGCACACCTGTGCACTAATCATGGCGTTTATATTTTTGTTGAGCACTCAACAAAAATATAAACGCAACATTTTTGGTTTTGCTCCCATTTTGTATGAGATGAACTCAAAGATCTAAAACTTTTTCCACATACACAATATCACCATTTCCCTCAAATATTGTTCACAAACCAGTCTAAATCTGTGATAGTGAGCACTTCTCCTTTGCTGAGATAATCCATCCCACCTCACAGGTGTGCCATATCAAGATGCTGATTAGACACCATGATTAGTGCACAGGTGTGCCTTAGACTGCCCACAATAAAAGGCCACTCTGAAAGGTGTAGTTTTATCACACAGCACAATGCCACAGATGTCGCAAGATTTGAGGGAGCGTGCAATTGGCATGCTGACAGCAGGAATGTCAACCAGAGCTGTTGCTCATGTATTGAATGTTCATTTCTCTACCATAAGCCGTCTCCAAAGGCGTTTCAGAGAATTTGGCAGTACATCCAACCAGCCTCACAACCGCAGACCACGTGTAACCACACCAGCCCAGGACCTCCACATCCAGCATGTTCACCTCCAAGATCGTCTGAGACCAGCCACTCAGACAGCTGCTGAAACAATCGGTTTGCATAACCAAAGAATTTCTGCACAAACTGTCAGAAACCGTCTCAGGGAAGCTCATCTGCATGCTCGTTGTCCTCATCGGGGTCTCGACCTGACTCCAGTTCGTCGTCGTAACCGACTTGAGTGGGCAGATGCTCACATTCGCTGGCGTTTGGCATGTTGGAGAGGTGTTCTCTTCACGGATGAATCCCAGTTCACACTGTTCAGGGCAGATGGCAGACAGCGTGTGTGGCGTCATGTGGGTGAGCGGTTTTCTGAAGTCAATGTTGTGGATTGAGTGGCCCATGGTGGCGGTGGGGTTATGGTATGGGCAGGCGTCTGTTATGGACAAAGAACACAGGTGCATTTTATTGATGGCATTTTGAATGCACAGAGATACCGTGACGAGATCCTGAGGCCCATTGTTGTGCCATACATCCAAGATCACCTCATGTTGCAGCAGGATAATTCACGGCCCCATGTTGCAAGGATCTGTACACAATTCTTGGAAGCTGAAAATGTCCCAGTTCTTGCATGGCTGGCATACTCACCGGACATGTCACGCATTGAGCATGTTTGGGATGCTCTGGACCGACGTATACGACAGCATGTACCAGTTCTTGCCAATATCCAGCAACTTTGCACAGCCATTGAAGAGGAGTGGACCAACATTCCACAGGCCACAATTGACAACCTGATCAACTCTATGCGAAGGAGATGTGTTGCACTGCATGAGGCAAATGGTGGTCACACCAGATACTGACTAGTATCCCCCCCCCCACCCCCCCACCCCAATAAAACAAAACTGCACCTTTCAGAGTGGCCTTTTATTGTGGACAGTCTCAGGCACACCTGTGCACTAATCATGGTGTCTAATCAGCATCTTGATATGGCACACCTGTGAGGTGGGATGGATTATCTCAGCAAAGGAGAAGTGCTCACTATCACAGATTTATACTGGTTTGTGAACAATATTTGAGGGAAATGGTGATATTGTGTATGTGGAAAAAGTTTTAGATCTTTGAGTTCATCTCATACAAAATGGGAGCAAAACCAAAAGTGTTGCATTTATATTTTTGTTGAGTGTAGTTTTATGTGCACCATATGATACAGACTTAAAACCACCACCACAGACTGGTCCAGGTCAGCCTGGTGTTCTTTAGATGTCTTCCATGGTCTGTTTTCTAGATTCTACATCAGCCTTCACAAACTTCTCTCAGTTATGATTCCTTCTTTATGTTCTCTAATGCCATATACCAACACAGTGCAGAGTAGCTACCTAAACTCTGTAAGGGAGATAGAGTATCTCGTCAATAGTTTTACATCCTCATTGAAGACAACTTTGGATGCTGTAGCTCCTCTGAAAAAGAGAGCTTTAAATCAGAAGTGTCTGACTCCGTGGTATAACTCACAAACTCGTAGCTTAAAGCAGATAACCCGTAAGTTGGAGAGGAAATGGCGTCTCACTAATTTAGAAGATCTTCACTTAGCCTGGAAAAAGAGTCTGTTGCTCTATAAAAAAGCCCTCCGTAAAGCTAGGACATCTTTCTACTCATCACTAATTGAAGAAAATAAGAACAACCCCAGGTTTCTTTTCAGCACTGTAGCCAGGCTGACAAAGACTCAGAGCTCTATTGAGCTGAGTATTCCATTAACTTTAACTAGTAATGACTTCATGACTTTCTTTGCTAACAAAATTTTAACTATTAGAGAAAAAATTACTCATAACCATCCCAAAGACGTATCGTTATCTTTGGCTGCTTTCAGTGATGCCGGTATTTGGTTAGACTCTTTCTCTCCGATTGTTCTGTCTGAGTTATTTTCATTAGTTACTTCATCCAAACCATCAACATGTTTATTAGACCCCATTTCTACCAGGCTGCTCAAGGAAGCCCTACCATTATTTAATGCTTCGATCTTAAATATGATCAATCTATCTTTGTTAGTTGGTTATGTACCACAGGCTTTTAAGGTGGCAGTAATTAAACCATTACTTAAAAAGCCATCACTTGACCCAGCTATCTTAACTAATTATAGGCCAATCTCCAACCTTCCTTTTCTCTCAAAAATTCTTGAAAGGGTAGTTGTAAAACAGCTAACTGATCATCTGCAGAGGAATGGTCTATTTGAAGAGTTTCAGTCAGGTTTTAGAATTCATCATAGTACAGAAACAGCATTAGTGAAGGTTACAAATGATCTTCTTATGGCCTCGGACAGTGGACTCATCTCTGTGCTTGTTCTGTTAGACCTCAGTGCTGCTTTTGATACTGTTAACCATAAAATTTTATTACAGAGATTAGAGCATGCCATAGGTATTAAAAGCACTGCGCTGCGGTGGTTTGAATCATATTTGTCTAATAGATTACAATTTGTTCATGTAAATGGGGAATCTTCTTCACAGACTAAAGTTAATTATGGAGTTCCACAAGGTTCTGTGCTAGGACCAATTTTATTCACTTTATACATGCTTCCCTTAGGCAGTATTATTAGACGGTATTGCTTAAATTTTCATTGTTACGCAGATGATACCCAGCTTTATCTATCCATGAAGCCAGAGGACACACACCAATTAGCTAAACTGCAGGATTGTCTTACAGACATAAAGACATGGATGACCTCTAATTTCCTGCTTTTAAACTCAGATAAAACTGAACTTATTGTACTTGGCCCCACAAATCTTAGAAACATGGTGTCTAACCAGATCCTTACTCTGGATGGCATTACCCTGACCTCTAGTAATACTGTGAGAAATCTTGGAGTCATTTTTGATCAGGATATGTCATTCAAAGCGCATATTAAACAAATATGTAGGACTGCTTTTTTGCATTTACGCAATATCTCTAAAATCAGAAAGGTCTTGTCTCAGAGTGATGCTGAAAAACTAATTCATGCATTTATTTCCTCTAGGCTGGACTATTGTAATTCATTATTATCAGGTTGTCCTAAAAGTTCCCTAAAAAGCCTTCAGTTAATTCAAAATGCTGCAGCTAGAGTACTGACGGGGACTAGAAGGAGAGAGCATATCTCACCCATATTGGCCTCTCTTCATTGGCTTCCTGTTAATTCTAGAATAGAATTTAAAATTCTTCTTCTTACTTATAAGGTTTTGAATAATCAGGTCCCATCTTATCTTAGGGACCTCGTAGTACCATATCACCCCAATAGAGCGCTTCGCTCTCAGACTGCAGGCTTACTTGTAGTTCCTAGGGTTTGTAAGAGTAGAATGGGAGGCAGAGCCTTCAGCTTTCAGGCTCCTCTCCTGTGGAACCAGCTCCCAATTCAGATCGGGAGACAGACACCCTCTCTACTTTTAAGATTAGGCTTAAAACTTTCCTTTTTGCTAAAGCTTATAGTTAGGGCTGGATCAGGTGACCCTGAACCATCCCTTAGTTATGCTGCTATAGACGTAGACTGCTGGGGGGTTCCCATGATGCACTGTTTCTTTCTCTTTTTGCTCTGTATGCACCACTCTGCATTTAATCATTAGTGATCGATCTCTGCTCCCCTCCACAGCATGTCTTTTTCCCGGTTCTCTCCCTCAGCCCCAACCAGTCCCAGCAGAAGACTGCCCCTCCCTGAGCCTGGTTCTGCTGGAGGTTTCTTCCTGTTAAAAGGGAGTTTTTCCTTCCCACTGTAGCCAAGTGCTTGCTCACAGGGGGTTGTTTTGACCGTTGGGGTTTTACATAATTATTGTATGGCCTTGCCTTACAATATAAAGCGCCTTGGGGCAACTGTTTGTTGTGATTTGGCGCTATATAAAAAAAAATTGATTGATTGATTGATAGTTTCTTCTTAGCACCATGTCCCAGAAGCATCGGTGTGAGATTTTTTGACATTACCAAATGTTGAAACAGGCATTTCAACATATTTGGTGATTCCCTTGTAGCCTTTAGCACCATTTCTGATGCTCTCAGGCAGCTGTCTTGTCTTTTCCACGATAAAGAACATACTGAAATCGATCAGTTCTTTTAACGCAGGAAGTTCATCATTCATTGGTTAATTCAGGTACATCAATACAGACAGTTAAGCACAGGGGAGTTTTATTCATTCTGTATTTTCTTTGAGAAGCTAATATATTCAAACAGGTGTCAATAATTGGGTCCATTTTTTAAAGGTTTTTTGTTTTTTTGTTGGTTTTTTTTGCCTGTTTGGTTGTTTTGTTCATTAACTGAACATTTTATTAAATATTGTGATTATACAACTTTGGTTCTTCTGCAGTTATTTGTGACGATATTCTGAATTATGTGCTCGGAAATCAATTATGAAGACTTGCAGATTGTTATGAAGAGCCAGTGATGGCAATAAATAAATAATCTTGAAATATTTGTCACTTACACCATGTGGTCGTGGTCAGAAACACTGATTTAAAAAAAATACAGTGTATGATTATGGGAATGTCTATGCTCACAGTGGAGGAAAAGTGCATGCCAAAAATTTGTTTCCTATCACTGAGAAAATTATTTTTTTACTTTTACCAACTCGGCTTGATATTAACAGACTTGGTTTCCTAAGCCAACATTTGATATGTCACCACAAAATTGATTCCCTTCAGCAGAATATGTTGCAGGCTATGGGGGTTGAAGCATTTTAATTCTTACTATAAATGCAGGAAATGAACAACCCAAGATCTTGCTTCAGCCATTTTTAAAAGTCAGATTTTTATTTATTTATTTATTTTTAGGGGGGTGGTGGCCAAGTGGTTAATGCGCTTGGTTTCAATGCAGAAGGCTCCAGGTTCAAATCCCACCCCTGCCACATTTCTCCATGTAATGTGGAGTTGCGTCAGGAAGGGCATCCAGCGTAAAACCTGTGCCAATTCAACATGATCTACCTTGGATTTGCTGTGTCGACCCCGAGTGCAAACAAGGGAGCAGCCGAAGGGACTTACTATTTACTTATTTATTTTTCAGTATGCTTAATAATGCAAAGATTCTGATCAAACATCGTGAGGCTCAAAAGAAGCAATTCCTCCAGCTAAAATGTTTGAACTCACCATTTCACAGTGACAAAAAAGCAGCAGCAGGTCTTTGATCAATTATTTGCATGTATATAAAAGACACATTTAAGCATTCAATGAATTCCCAGATTTGCTTTTATCTATATCTGGATCATACGGACACACTCAGACTTTCTTCCCATCCTAGATGGTGTCTCCTTTGGACATCTCCATTGAGCCATGTAAAGCAGTGATTTGTTCGTTCTAATGAAACCCCTCCATCACGATAACCTTTCCATTGCACCACATCAACACCTCCCAGTGTCGCCTATTTCTGACTATACTGGGATAATGGCTGCCTTCCCTCCCTAATCAGAGTCCCTGGCAGTAGGAGTACTTCATTGTCCTCGTGCCTTTCTTTCGCTCTCCATATCGCTCCAGCTCTCTGCTCCCTCCCTCTTCCCCGCTGAGGAGGTGGTGATGGGGACACTGACACGGCTCAGTTCATCTCATCCAATTACTGCAGAAACAAAGAGTGCTCTTCTCCGGTCCACAATATGTAGCACCCCAGAGAAACTGGGAGTACAGGCGGGGTTGAGAAGAGAGTGGGCGAGTCATAGAATGAAGACTTGAAGAAAAAGCAGTGAGGGCAATATGTACTGACAAATCAATCACAAAAAATGTTTTTGTTTTTTTTTCCCCTGTTAGTTTTTATTTTTATCTCTCTAATTTATCCTTTTCCTGGTGGATGTGTATGGCTGTTGAGAGGAAGAACTGAACATCTGCTACATCAGAAACATATGATAACTTGGATAAAGCAGCAGCATCCCATCCACATATAGCTGACTCCAGATTTGGTGCTGTAAAATACACCACCTGCTTTTCAACCAGCTACAAATCACAGTAGCCTCAAGAATTATTACTTCACAGGAAGAAAAATTATGATCAATAACCCTCAGAACTTCAGGTTTGGTATCCCACAGAGCTCTCTGAAGAAGGGAGCAAGAAAAAGTGAACAAAATGCAGCTGCTGCTGTTTCACCTTCAGTGGCTGGATCCAGCTGAGGAGAGACTAAATTTTCAGTCGGCCAGGAAATATAGTGATTCTGGCCAAAGCATTCAGTGATGTGCACCAGGATTGAATTACTAATGTGTGGGTGAGTTTCCCATGGAGGGCTAGACAAAAGAAATTTGATGATAAAGTAGACAAGGTGTAACAGTGACAATTTCCTTTGCTACAGGGGGTGTTCTTGTTGTGATTTTTCTTTGTTTAGTTCTCACTGCATATGCTTAAATTGTAATGATAAGTTGTATATCTTTGCTTGCTCCTTTCTGACTGTTGCTTAAAGCTTCTCACATGTTGTTTTTGTGGATTTGAAAAGGAGTTCAACCCCTGGCAAAAATTATGGAATCACCGGCCTCAGAGGATGTTCATTCAGTTGTTTAATTTTGTAGAAAAAAGCAGATCACAGACACGACACAAAACTAAAGTCATTTCAAATGGCAACTTTCTGGCTTTAAGAAACACTATAAGAAAAAAAAAATGTGACAGTCAGTAACGGTTACTTTTTTAGACCAAGCAGAGGGAAAAAAAATATGGAATCACTCAATTCTGAGGAAAAAATTATGGAATCATGAAAAACAAAAGAACGCTCCAACACATCACTAGTATTTTGTTGCACCACCTCTGGCTTTTATAACAGCTTGCAGTCTCTGAGGCATGGACTTAATGAGTGACAAACAGTACTCTTCATCAATCTGGCTCCAACTTTCTCTGATTGCTGTTGCCAGATCAGCTTTGCAGGTTGGAGCCTTGTCATGGACCATTTTCTTTAACTTCCACCAAAGATTTTCAATTGGATTAAGATCCGGACTATTTGCAGGCCATGACATTCACCCTATGTGTCTTTTTGCAAGGAATGTTTTCACAGTTTTTGCTCTATGGCAAGATGCAATATGATCTTGAAAAATGATTTCATCATCCCCAAACATCCTTTCAATTGATGGGATAAGAAAAGTGTCCAAAATATCAACGTAAACTTGTGCATTTATTGATGATGTAATGACAGCCATCTGCCCAGTGCCTTTATCTGACATGCAGCCCCATATCATCAATGACTGTGGAAATTTACATGTTCTCTTCAGGCACTCATCTTTATAAATCTCATTGGAACGGCACCAAACAAAAGTTCCATCATCATCGCCTTGCCCAATGCAGATTCGAGATTCATCACTGAATATGACTTTCATCCAGTCATCTACAGTCCTCAGTTGCTTTTCCTTAGCCCATTGTAACCTTGTTTTTTTCTGTTTAGGTGTTAATGATGGCTTTCATTTAGCTTTTCTGTATGTAAATCCCATTTCCTTTAGGCGGTTTCTTACAGTTCGGTCACAGACGTTGACTCCAGTTTCCTCCCATTCGTTCCTCATTTGTTTTGTTGTGCATTTTCGATTTTTGAGACATATTGCTTTAAGTTTTCTGTCTTGACGTTTTGATGTCTTCCTTGGTCTACCAGTATGTTTGCCTTTAACAACCTTCCCATGTTGTTTGTATTTGGTCCAGAGTTTAGACACAGCTGACTGTGAACAACCAACATCTTTTGCAACATTGCGTGATGATTTACCCTCTTTTAAGAGTTTGATAATCCTCTCCTTTGTTTCAATTGACATCTCTCGTGTTGGAGCCATGATTCATGTCAGTCCACTTGGTACAACAGCTCTCCAAGGTGTGATCACTCCTTTTTAGATGCAGACTAACGAGCAGATCTGATTTGATGCAGGTGTTAGTTTTGGGGATGAAAATTTACAGGGTGATTCCATAATTTATTCCTCAGAATTGAGTGAGTCCATATTTTTTTCCCTCTGCTTGGTCTAAAAAAGTAACCGTTACTGACTGCAACAATTATTTTTCCTGATTTCCTAGAGTGTTTCTTAAAGCCAGAAAGTTGCCATTTGAAATGACTTTAGTTTTGTGTCATGTCTGTGATCTGCTTTTTTCTACAAAATTAAATAACTGAATGAACATCCTCCGAGGCCGGTGATTCCATAATTTTTGCCAGGGGTTGTACATGTGTTTTATCAGGTGGTTCTATCAGTTCCTGGTAAAAGGCTCAGTCCCAAAATCAGTATATACTGTTATCAGAAATATATATATATATATATATATATATATATATATATATATATAAAGGCAGAGGCTACGTTTACATGCCGTTAATATTCTAGTTAAGGTCAATATTCGGGTTTCTGAATCATTAGGAATAACCTGTTTACATGCTTAAGCAGGCAGAGTTACTCCTGTATACATGGTCATTGGTATCATTTAGAATATCCCCATCTAAACAGTGACGCACGTCTTCCACCGGTGCTTGATTTGGTCTGGCGTTTGTGCAAATCCTGCTTCGCGCAACTTTTCGACCACCTTCTTGTAAATGTCGCTATCTCGGTACTTTCTACCATCAATAAAAGACATTATATTCATGTCTTTCATGATACTAATGAAGTACAGTGGTCCCTCCTTTATCGCGGAAGTTACGTTCTAAAAATAACCCGCAATAGGCGAAATCCACGAAGTAGTCAAGGTTAGTTTTTACAATTATTATAGATGTTTTTAAGGCTGTAAAACCCCTCACTACACACTTTATACACTTTTCTCAAACAGGCATTAACATTTTCTCACTTTTCTCTCCGGTGTAAACACTCTCTTTTTTCTTCTGGGTGAGAAGATTATAAACAGACACATGCAGAACACAATGCGCATGCTCTCCCTTCGCTCACTGCCTCCGGGGGTACGGATGCGGGACCCGTAAAGAACCCAAGTCATGGCCACGGAGCTCTGCGGCTGCGGCATACCGAGACCCTGCGGCGCTGTGGATTTTTCCACAAGAAATCTGTCCTTGCGGGCTGCCGGAGCGTTCCGCATCAAAACAGTGAGTGTAGTCTCTGGACCTGTTGCCAGAGTTGGCGCAGCTCCGTACAGCAGAGAGGGTTAGGGTTAGGGTTGGGGGGGGGCGGTGTGAGTGGCCTGCTGTGGCGTTTACCGAGCCCACAGACTCAGTAAGCGCATCGGAGGCAGTGAGAGCAATCGCGGTGATGCCGACCGGTGCTGCGACCGGCCCGCCTGATAAGGACGCAGAACACAATGTGCTGTTTACCTCTGCTTCTGTAGTGTCCAGTGGGTTGCGCGCGCCGCATACAAGTAGTTGCCGTACTCAAAAGACCAAGATTCCTTGTGGATAGGACATGTGCAGAATACAAAATAATGTTCCTGTCTATGGGGATATCCCGATGCGCGTTTATATGACCTGATATTCGGGTTAGAAAAGGAGTAACCCAGGGGTCTTATTCGGGTTTTTAAAAACCAGAATATGAACATATTCGGGTTTTTGCAGGTGTTTACATGGCCGTGCGCAACCGGGTTATTGCTAATATTCCGGTTATGAAAGGGTTATTGGCTGCATGTAAACGTAGTCAGAGATGAAAGCACATGAAATCACATTAGACCTGAGCAGAGAGCTAATGTGAAAACCATCTTGCATATATTATTGCATTTTTATTTCCCTTTGGACATTGAAGCTGCTTTGCTGTGTTCGTTAAAAGGAAGGCCTCTGGGCATCATTCATAATCTAAAACCTGTGTTTATTTTTCACTGCAGACTGCAGCCTAAAACTTCCCTCTGACCAGACACAAGAAAGCAAAGAAATCTTGTGCCTTAATTATTAGAACCAGGGCATGTTTATTGCACTGCTGTGAAATTCAGCTTGAACAATTTGAGCTAAGATAATGATTCAAGACAAATTTAATAACTCACTTTATTAACAGGTCAGGTGTAACCTGGTTTGTGAACTGAAGATCAGTCTGGTCTTTCACAGACAAATTCAGAAGGTTCATCTTGTCATAAAATCTGATTTTTATACAGGCACTGCACTTCAACTTTTAGATTACTGTTTAGACTTATGACCATAACTAACCTCTTTTGTTCCATTGTTCAAGACACCTTCTTCCTTCCTGACAGCTCTCGCAATTACGTAGAGTTGAGTAAAGGCACCTATAAATTAGGGGCTATTCCTTGAAATAACATCCAGCAACAAAAACCAATAAAGGGATCATAATATTCACCTTAATCTTAATATTCGCCTTAATTAAAGCAACTTAATCTATGTTCGTGGATATAGGCAATGAGATGAAGAAATTCTGGAAAATGACGGATGTCTTTAAGAAATGATGCATTTCTGTACTTGTTGCTTGTAATGGAACTGAAAAGAAACGCAGAGGCAATGTTCCTGGCCACACCTCCTGTAACTTTGGACAAGGGGTGTCTCTTTGTTGCTGCACAGATTGGTGTGTCCCAATAGACCACCTGCAGTCACATGACTGCAGGGGGTCTACCCATCCTCATGTTGCCAGTCATACACAGTGCTTCCAGGATTATTTACACAACAAACAACGTACGTACTGCAAAGTGTGGGACAAATAAACTCATCATGTCTGAACTTGATAGTGGAGTAAGAAAACATACCAGGCATCTTTCTGATGCTGAATTACAGCGGTACAAGGACAAAATTGCCATTTTGGACACTAGTACACACCACAGGGTGTGTTGTTTTCTTTGTTGACTGCACCTGGAGCAACACTGTTGCACCATACATGTAAGTACACTCAGGACTTAATACGTTAATTAAGGATTGCAGACTTGCATATTAATAATAGCATTTAGTGATGTTTGTCATTAACTTGAATTTTGTTTACGCTGCTGTAAAATTGTGGAGCAAAACTCAGCCCGAGTCTCACCTTTTTTCGTGGTCCCTTCGCGACTTCCATAACGACATGAGTGACATTTTCATGACGTGTTTTTTTATTTTATTTTACTATTTCTCACCCTACCCTTCTTAGTGATATTGTTCGTCATTAACTTTATTGAATTTTGTGTACGCTGCTATGGGGATGTGAGACTCTATGTCCACTGGAATCCTGTAGAAGCTCACATTCTCCTTCTGTCAACATCTGTTGTGACCGTGAACTGTACAAGTCTCTGGCATGGTGTTTTAGCAGAAGAAAATGGTGAAAAAGACAAGAAAGATGATGTGATGTTGTGATGGCTTATTTATACAGCCAAGTGTATTGTGACCAGCTAAATTTGACCTTCGGCTGTGCACGGCACCCCCTGCACATGACCTGTGACATCACGTGCACAGCCTCTATATGGAGTTTAGTGACATATGTCACAGCGGTCTAAAGTGAGCTGTTTCAGGTGTGCATTTTTCTTGTGGTTGGTTCGTTTCTGCAAACACATACTCAAAAAAATGCGTAACAGCGTTATTCAACTCTAAAAGGTTTAAAATAAAAACCGTACAGTATGACCTATTTGATAAGCTGTGGCAACACTGTGTAAAAACTTTTAATATTTCACATTCACTGTTTGATGTTGTAGTTCATACCATATTTGTTGCCACACTGACTTTACAGGACAATGCAGGATATGGAGAATCCTCAGGTCAGCTCCTGCAACAAGGGAGACCACCACTACCGTAGCTCCCCGAGTAACCAGTCATCCTCCAGTGATCCAGGACCTTGTGGTAGCAGCTCCTGGTCCCAGCAGCCTGGATATGATGGGTATGGCATCACAGAAATGTTGCTTGTTTACAACGGTCCACAAGACGTCCTGAGAAGAATCAGTGCCACCTACTGTATGGCTAAATATTTGAATTATTCTAAAAATGACTGTAATTTTTCTATAGAATATGACCAGATCGTTGATGAGTTTGTCTTTTTGCGAGAATTACATTATTACCTATCAGGGACTTAGACCACAGCTACAAGCCCAATTCTAATGAAGTTGGGACGTTGTATAAAATGTAAATAAAAACAGAATACAATGATTTGCAAATCCTCTTCAACCTATATTCAATTGAATGCACCACAAAGAGAATATATTTAATGTTCAGACTGATAAACTTTATTGTTTTTGTGCAAATATTTGCTCATTTTGAAATAGATGCCTGCAACAAGTTTCAAAAAAGCTGAGACAGTAGTATGTTTACCACTGTGTTACATCACTTTTCCTTCTAACAACACTCAATAAGCGTTTGGGAACTGAGGACACTAATTGCTGACTTCAGTTGTTCAACAGTCCGGGATCTCCATTGTCATATTTTGGGATTCATAATGCACCACACATTTTCAATGGATGACAGGTTTGGACTGCAGGCAGGCCAGTCTAGTACCTGCACTCTTTTACTATGAAGACTTGCTGTTGTAACATGTGCAGAATGTGGCTTAGTATTGTCTTGCTGAAATAAGCAGGGACGTCCCTGAAAAAGACGTTGCTTGGATGGCAGCATGTGTTGCTCAAAAACCTGGATGTACCTTTCAGCATTGATGGTGCCATCACAGATGTGTAAGTTACCCATGCCATGAGCACTAACACACCCCCATACAATCACAGATGCTGGCTTTTTGAAGTTTGCACTGGTAACAATCTGGATGGTCTTTTTCCTCTTTTGTCCGGAGGACATGACATCCATGATTTCCAAAAACAATTTGAAATGTGAATTCATCAGACCACAGCACACTTTTCCACTTTGCGTCTGTCCATTTCAAATGTGCTCGGGCCCAGAGAAGGCGGCGCCGTTTCTGGTTGTTGTTGTGTGGCTTTCACTTTGCATGGCAGAGTTTTAACTTGCACTTGTAGATGTAGCGACAAACTGACGATTGTTTTCTGAAGTGTTCCTGAGCCCATATGGTAAGATCCTTTACACAATGATGTCGGTTTTAATGCAGTGCCGCCTGAGGGATCGAAGGTCACGGGCATTCAGTGTTGGTTTTCGGCCTTGCTGCTTGCGTGTAGAAAATTCTCCAGATTCTTTGAATCTTCTCATTATATTATGGACTGTAGATGATGGAATTCCTAAATTCATTGAGAAACATTGTTCTTAACTGTTGGACTATTTTTCCATACAGTTGTTCACAAAGTGGTGATTCTCGCCCCATCTTTGCTTGTGAATGGCTGAGACTTTTGGGGATGCTCCTTTTATACCCAATCATGACACTCACCTATTTCCAATTAACCTGTTCACCTGTGGAATGTTCCAAACAGGTGTTCTTTGAGCATTCATCAACTTTCCCAGTCGTTTGTTGCCCCTGTCCCAGCTTTTTTGAATTGTGTTGCAGGCATCCATTTCAAAATGAGCAAATATTTGCACAAAAACAAAAAAGTCTGTTTGAACATTAAATATCTTGTCTTTGTGGTGTATTCAATTGAATATAAGTTGAAGAGGATTTGCAAATTATTGTATTCTGTTTTTATTTACATTTCACATAACATCCCATCTTCATTGGAATTGGGGTTGTACTAAGGATGCCCTGCATGAAGTTGTAGAATGAAACAAAATGGGTAATTATGACCTTCGTCTTCAAGTTTGTCCTGTTACTGAATTATTATTTCTCAGAGCTGTGGTTTCTGTGGTGTCATTCCAAAGCACACAAATTGTACTTCATACATAAATAGGTGCATTGTTTGTGAAACTATACAGGCTTATGAATCCTCCCCAACAAATACCATATTGTTATTTCTTTTCATCACACCCCTTTCAGAAGGCTTTGAAAGGATGAGCACTTAAGTGTCATAAGAAAGAATTATGTCGTATCCTTTCTCCTCTTGTATCTTTTATAGCCACTGATGTGCCGCTTTAATAAACTACAGTGCAGTTTTGGAGAAATCCATTTGAAAGAAGAATTTAATAATAATAACAATGACATAATGTAATTTTGGGAGCATAAAAGACAGCAACTTGGTCAACACCAATTACAGCAGCCACCACAAGTAGGAAATTCTGTTATTGAAAGTTTATAGTTTTCATTTTTGTTCTCATGAACTGTATATATCATAAATAACAGAGAGAACATGGACACAGCTATTCCACAATATGTCTATTTTCTATATAATTGTATTATTTTCAAACATACTCTTGAGTCAAGCTCACAGGCAAACTTGAGAGAGACATAACATCTGTCAGACTAAGTCTTACACAGTCTATGAGCAAGAATCCATCAGAGACCCACGTCTGTCTGTAAATGGTTACAGACCATGACAAGAGGCTCAGCTACACACTGCTGCCTTTCCATCAAACCCCTTAGAGGTGTCTTGAGCGCCTATTAGCTCACTGTGTTCTGTCAGAGCTGCCACAATACAGAACAACACACATGTTGACTGTCCAAGTTGTCTGCAGCTAAACCTGTCGTTTAGTGTTAAAGATCATTAGGTAATGTAGTGTTGCTTCATCTTTCCTGTAGCCCCCATTAACGCTCCAACATTTTGCGATTTAAAAAAAATCTGTTGCTCGTTTCCTATTCCCAAAAGCAGCTTATTCCTGGAATGTCCAGTTTGAAAAAAAGCTTCTTGCCTACATTTTACGGAAATTTCCTTAATCATTTAACACTCGAGTGCTTCAACCTTCACTGATCTTGAGATAGGTGGTGTATATCAGTGGTAACTGCTTTAATTTTTCAACAGGTGTCCCTCCCCAATCCTCCATGAGTGTACAGGAGACATCCTGGGAGGTGATGGAGACATCCACAGGGACCGAGACTCCACCCTGGAGAGGACCAGGTCTGCTGGTGAGTTTGTCATTTCTTTGTTCAACCAGTCATGATTAAGCTTTTCATAATGTTTGAAGCATCTAAATCTAATGTTCTAAATCACGCATGACCCAGTGCTTTTACATGTTTGCCCTGAGATTTACATTATGTTTTTGTTTTGTTTTTTTTCCATGGTAATTTTTTCCATTCATTTAATGCTTCCTGAAACCCAGAGGCTAAATGGCACATTCCCTCCACCAAGATCCTGAACCCTCTGAAGCAGAGAGAAGGAGGCAAAGATTCGCCCAACAAGCTCTCCAGGGTAAATATCTGTTGCCCTGTCTGAATCTATATCTACATTACACCGAATGGAAATGTTTAGATGTTGTTTTGATGGTACAGATTTAGTGACAAGTTCACTACAGCTTCTGTTTGTGTTATGGTTTGAGTAGAATGTGTTGTTTACCACTGACCAATTGCACTGTCAGACCTACTTTATTCCATTTGGGGGTTTGATTCTGTGTGAGGACGGATTGTCCTTGTTTTGTTTTTGTTTTGTTTTTTGTTTTTTTTTGGCTTTGCTGCAAATCAGTAGCTCAGTTGGAGTGTTGAACTTTGTGTGCTCTCTTATACTTATCACATTCCCTTCATCAGTATGCTAACAGCTTTCCTAGCTCATCACCATATCTGGTTGTCTCACACTTTTCTCAGACAAGTTTTCCTAGAAGGTTGAATATATATTAGGTGCTCTGAGCTCTATTTTCTTTCTCATCTTTGCTCTGTCATTTATCTCTTTTGATTCCATACACTCCTGTCTGTCCCTAATGCACAGAACCCATCTGGCCATTTCACCGGAGAAACTATTTTTGATGAGGTGTGATTGAAATTACGGCTATAATTTTGCTATGTTTGGCAAATATCTTGCAAAAACATGACAGCATGACATCTTTCTCTCATCTACTCCAATGTGCCCACCTTAACTGTATGCCTATCTTTTTAGCCAACAAACTGATTTATCTGGCCTCCTCTACGCTACTTAATTAGTAGTTGCATTTGGGTAATGTCAGCTTGACCTTGTATTGTTTTGATTTTTTTTTCTTTTTTCAGCCTGTTGTTTAAAAAAACTATGTGGCTTGAGTAATTAAAGATAACCCAGTGGATCTGTGCACTGTTAAAGTAATGCAGGTGCAATTTATGTTTAGTTTTTTTTTTTCCACGTTCATAAATACAGTATGTACGAGAATATAAGAACAGGCACTAATATAATACAAGGTGGGGCTGGGGAAGGGGTTGCATGAAAATGTCAAGAAAATACAAGGTTATCATAATTGCAAACTAGACTTTTGCATGGCCTATACATCCACAACATGTGGTGAGATTGACCATTGTGCACAGCTTAAACTACTTTTCTCTGCATTTTAAATTAAATCTTTTTGCTACATAAATTTAACCAGATCAACACCAGAACCAGCATAAAACATTCACAAATAACAATAAATTGCAATTATTTACCGTTATTCAGTTTTTATGAGGAACTTTTGCTTTGCTGTTCAGATTGAATTCCCCCTGACTGCTCCCTTTGGTACAATGTGAATCCATTTTCGTCTTTGTCTTCTTCTTCTTCTCCTTTTCCTTCTTCTTCTGCTTCTGCTGCTGCTCAAACTGCACCAGGAGAGGTTTTGTCTTAAGAAAGAAAACAGCAGTTTACATTAATCTTTATTGTTGTCAGAACAGACGTTGCTGCAGAGTTCCTGTACATTATGTAACAATTATTATTATCATGAGGGTACAAGCATTCAGTGACAACTGGGGGTTTTGTTTGGCTTTTTATCTTTGTTTCTGGCCATCAAAACAATAAACAAAGTTGTAACTCTTTCAGAATCTCCATAATTGCTTTTGTCATTATCATTATCATTTTCTCATTTGCTTTCCTCATTATTATCACGAGCGTCCAAGCACTCAATGATAACTGCAGTAGAATATGGCTAAGGGATTTGTTTGGATTTTTCGGTTTATTTCTGGCCATCAAAACAATAAAAAAGGTTGTAACTCTTTTACTATCTCCATAATTGCTTTCCTTATCCCTTTATGAGAATATTTAATTAGCTTTTGCAGATGTATCTATATTAAAAGTTCTTCATGCACAGAAAACATGCACAGAAAGTTCCACTTGTGGGAAATCGACTGACTGACAGGATGATCTGAAGAGTCAATGTAGACCAGTTTGCACAGTTTTTGTATCAGTGTTTGTTGTACTCAGTGTCCTTTTATTAGCATTATTTACAAATAAAAGCATTTTTTTAAAGGTCTTCAGACAGTATTTTTCTGAAAATACAATGTGTCTTGAAATAGGGGTGTTGTCTTATAATTAGGGCCGTCATATATTTGGGTCAATATGGTAAGATTTCACAAGGCAACACTTAGCTTTTTCTCAACTTTCCACAACTAGTCTGGCAGTAAGGTGGGTTTTAACAGAAGTAGATGTCACCTCAGTCTGGAACAGCTTAGCATACTTTGATGGGTAAATGTCTCACCTTCATTGCACTAATTATGGTGAATGCAGTGTAAAAATGTTGAGGTGCTATTTGTTGTTGTGATAGAGTAGTATATATTCTCCTATTCCTTCACTCTCTTTTTCAAACAGACAGGCGATAAGAACTCAAGCCACTCAAGTAGCAACACTCTGTCAAGCAATGCCTCCAGCAACAGTGACGATAAGCACTTTGGCTCCGGAGACTTGATGGACCCTGAGATGTTGGGTCTCACATACATCAAAGGAGCGTCCACAGACAGTGGCATCGACACTAATCCCTGTGTGCCCCCTGGGGCCCGGGTTTTGCTGCAGAGCAGAGTGGGGGACCAGGGACACCCCTGGGCACCAGAGCAGCATGAAGATGGGGCATCAGAGGATCAGGGGAAACTGTACCTGCCACAGGGTTATGCTTCTGCCGTCATTTCCAGTCATGTGACGGAGGGCAGCATCGGAGACCTGAGCAAGATCTCCTCACACTCAAGGTAAAGTACAGGCAGTAACCCAACTCTTATTTTAAATTATGTAATTTCCAATAATTTTAGGAATAAACATCTGGGTTCTTTTTTAATTAGA
The DNA here is from genome assembly GCF_902500255.1 of Thalassophryne amazonica. NCBI lineage: Eukaryota > Metazoa > Chordata > Actinopteri > Batrachoidiformes > Batrachoididae > Thalassophryne > Thalassophryne amazonica. The sequence goes on along the minus strand of NC_047115.1, from coordinate 60,029,741 downwards.
TTGCTGAAAGTGAAAGAAGCAAAAGTCACTACTCACAAATTTTGGAATGAATGCTGTTTATTACATTTACAGTAAGGAAAATAAGTATTTGAACACCCTGCGGTTTTGCAAGTTATCCCACTTAGAAATCATGCAGGGGTCTGAAATTTTCATCTTACGTGCATGTCCACTGTGAGATACATAATCTAAAAAAAAATCTGAAAATCACAATGTATGATTTTTTAATAATTTATTTGTATGTTACTGCTGCAAATAAGTATTTGAACACCTACCAACCAGCAAGAATTCTGGCTCTCACAGACCTGTTAATTTTTCTTTAAGAAGCCCTCTTATTCTGCACTCTTTACCTATATTAATTGCACCTGTTTGAACTTGTTACCTGTAAGAAAAGACACCTGTTCACACACTCAATCAATCACACTCCAACCTGTCCACCATAGCCAAGACCAAAGAGCTGTCTAAGGACACCAGGGACAAAACTGTAGACCTGCACAAGGCTGGGATGGACTACAGGACAACAGGCAAGCAGCTTGGTAGAAGACAACAACTGTTATGATTATTTATTAGAAAGTGGAAGAAACACAAAATGACTGTCAATCTCCCTCGGCCTGGGATTCCGTGCAAGATCTCACTTTTTGAGGTAAGGATGATTCTGAGAAAGCTCAGAACTACACAGGAGGACCTGGTCAATGACCTGAAGAGAGCTGGGACCACAGTCACAAAGATTACATTAGTAACACATGATGCTGTCATGGTTTAAAATCCTGCAGGGCAGCAAGGTCACCCTGCTCAAGCCAGCACATGTCCAGGCCAGTTTGAAGTTCACCAGTGACCATCTGGATGATCCAGAAGAGGCATGGGAGAAGGTCATGTGGTCAGATGAGACCAGAATAGAGCTTTTTGGAATCAACTCCACTTACCATGTTTAGAGGATGAGAACAACCCCAAGAAAACCATCCCAACCGTGAAGCATGGGGGTGGAAACATCATACTCTGGAGGTGCGCTTCTGCAAAGGGGACAGGACGACTGCACCGTATTGAAGGGAGGATGGATGGGGTCATGTATTGTGAGATTTTGGCAAACAACCTCCTTCCCTCAGTAAAAGCATTGAAGATGGGTCATGGCTGGGTCTTCCAGCATGACAGTGACCCCAAACACACAGCCAGGGCAACTAAGGAGGGGCTCCGTAAGAAGCATTTCAATGTCCTGGAGTGGCCTAGCCAGTCTTCAGACCTGAACTCAATAGAAAATCTTTGAAGGGAGCTGAAACTCTAAACCTGAAAGATCTAGAGAAGATCTGTATGGAGGAGTGGACCAAAATCCCTGCTGCAGTGTGTGAAAACTTGGTCAAGAACTGCAGGAAACGTTTGACCTTTGTAATTGCAAACAAAGGCTACTGTACCAAATAGTAACATTGATTTTCACAGGTGTTCAGCAGTAACATACAAATAAATTATTAAAAAATCATACATTGTGATTTCCAGATTTTTTTTTTTAGATTATGTCTCTCACAGTGGACATGCACCTAAAATGAAAATTTCAGACCCCTCCATGATTTCTAAGTGGGAGAACTTGCAAAACCGCAGGGTGTTCAAATACTTATTTTCCTCACTGTATTTAGAATTTGAACTACTGGAGCCATAGGCTCTGTTTGACCATAGATTGCTGTAGTAGAGCAGCAAGCTGCACTTTTCATTGCATTTCATTTCTGTTGTGGAGTTTTGCAATGACACTGAAATATTACTTGTCTCTTTAAGGTACAGTTCAAGCTCAGATATTTTTTGTTCACTATTGTTTGGAGTAACAACAATTTGGCAATTATTTAATTCAAATTTCAAATCAATACTGGCATGTCGGCTGCTTAATTCACCCGTTGGGGAAAATCAAACTCTTGTCATTGTATGTGGTTCGTGCCACATTCCACAGCATACATTGACAAATGCATTGTTACCACAACAATGCTGCTCTGCAAAACATGCAGAGAGAAAACAGATTCATAAATTAATTTTTGCTGTCTGTAACCTGACCTTTTTTTTACCCAGCTGTGTTCATCAGCGCTTTGAACCAGAATTTTTTTCCCAACTGGTTTGTTCCAAACTAAAATGGTATTTTAACTTTACAGCTACCCACGACAGCCCTAGATTAAAGGTCCACTTTTGAAGACATTTTTCATACTATTACTACTACGAGGTCTGTCAATAAAGTATAGGTCCTTTTTATTTTTTTCAAAAACTATATGGATTTCATTCATATGTTTTTACGTCAGACATGCTTAAACCCTCGTGCGCATATGTGAGTTTTTCCACGCCTGTCAGTGACGTCATTCGCCTGTGAGCACTCCTTGTGGGAGGAGTCGTCCAGCCCCTCGTCAGAATTCCTTTGTCTGAGAAGCTGCTGAGAGACTGGCGCTTTGTTTGATCAAAATTTTTTCTAAACCTGTGAGGCACATCGAAGTGGACACGGTTGGAAAAATTAAGCTGGTTTTCGGTGAAAATTTTAACGGCTGATGAGAGATTTTGAGGTGATACTGTCGCTTTAAGGACTTCCCACGGTGCGAGACGTCGCGCAGTGCTCTCAGGCGCCGTCGTCAGCCTGTTTCAAGCTGAAAACCTCCACATTTCAGGCTCTATTGATCCAGGACGTCGTGAAAGAACAGAGAAGTTTCAGAAGAAGTCGGTTTCAGCATTTTATCCGGATATTCCACTGTTAAAGGAGATTTTTTTAATGAAAGACGTGCGGACGGATTGCAGCGTCGGCTCGCAGCCGCCGCGACGCTCCGCCACAGGAAAAACATCTCTGTTGGAAGCCTTAGGACAAGTTGGAACATGTCCAGCTGTTAAACAATTTCTCATATACTCACTCCACTGAAAGCCATCAAAAGCCGCCTGGATTTTACAAATGGTTATCAACACAGAGGTGTTTTTCCTGTGCCGCGCCGGCTGCGTCCCGACGCGCGGACCCGTCCGTACGTCTTTCATTAAAAAAATCTCCTTTAACAGTGGAATATCCGGATAAAATGCTGAAACCGACTTCTTCTGAAACTTCTCTGTTCTCTCACGATGTCCTGGATCAATAGAGCCTGAAATGTGGAGGTTTTCAGCTTGAAACAGGCTGACGACAGCGCCTGGGAGCGGTGCGCGACGTCTCGCACCGTGGGAAGTCCTTAAAGCGACAGTATCACCTCAAAATCTCTCATCAGCCGTTAAAATTTTCACCGAAAACCAGCTTAATTTTTCCAACCGTGTCCACTTCGATGTGCCTCACAGGTTTAGAAAAAATTTTGATCAAACAAAGCGCCAGTCTCTCAGCAACTTCTCAGACAAAGGAATTCCGACGAGGGGCTGGACGACTCCTCCCACAAGGAGTGCTCACAGGCGAATGACATCACCGACAGGCATGGAAAAACTCACGCATGCACACGAGGGTTCAAGCATGTATGACGTAAAAACATATGAATGAAATCCATATAGTTTTTGAAAAAAAATAAAAAGGACCTATACTTTATTGACAGCCCTCGTATTACTACTTATAATAATAATTTCAACAACTAAAATGTTTAGAAAGAATTTAAATGTTAGAAAAATGTTAGAATTTAAGTTACATTTCTAAACAATGTTGATTAGAAATTTTTACTGAAAGTTTTAGTTAAATTTACTTTAAAATGTTTTACCGTTATAGTGCTGTCAACAGTTAAATATGAGATCAAGAAAGACTGACTTTATTTCATTTTTTATAAAAGAAGTATTTATTTTCATTGAAGTCAAGAAAGTGCGAATATAAAGTGAGTATTGGCAAAACTGGTTATCATTTTCATGTTGAGGTGGCAGGGGGTGTTGTCGGCAGCTGCTGAAAGTAACTAATAAAGTAGCTAGTAATCTAACTTACTTTTAAAACTGAGTACTCAGCAAAGTAACTAACTTACTTTTTCAAGGACTAATCAGTAATCAGTAACTGGAATACTTTTTGAAAGTAACTGTGGCAACACTGGCTCTGAATGCGTTTCTCAGCCTCGACCAGAGAACTCCAGCACATTGTCCCATCAGCAATAAGAAAAATAAGTTATTTTAAAAGTTGAAATATATTCCCACCAGTGTTCAGCCATCTGACGAATCTTCTTTGTTCTGCTCGCAACAAAAATAAATCCCATTTGATCCACAGTGATTAAAAAAAGCATAAATATAATAAATGCAGTGTTTTTAAAAGAAGTCAGTCGATGCTTGTCTGCTCTGAGTGCGTTTCTCAGCAGGAAACACAGGACAGCAGCGCTTTGTCCCGCCAGCAATATCCAAAATAAATACACAGAAGTGAACCTTACCGAGTCTTCTTCTTCTGTCGAGTTTATTGGCGGTTTGCAAACCAACACGGTGCATTACCGCTACCAACTGTTTGGGCATGGAGCATTAATGGAGTCTGACATTCTCACTGGGTCATTGTAAATGGAACACTTTTCAACAACAACAAAAAAATAGCTATTAACCAGTTACCATTATTTCAAAGAAACAGTTCTGTTCTGGAACCTAAAAAAATCTAAAGTTTCTGGTTTTCTTTTCATTCCTAGTAAAATGATAAACGCTTCTGGTTTTTGCTTTTGTTCCACGAACCGGTTCAGAAAAGCCTTGGTGTTCGTACAGCTGTGCTGAAGCAAGTAGGTGTTACTGCTGTCAGGCTGAAACAACAAACTGTTATCCAAGTCCTCTCCAGACCAAGGCCCATCTGTGAAGTGGGGGAAGGGGATATGAGGGAGGTTTGGCCCTGGAGACACCCACACTCTGTCACTCTGTCTCTGTGAAATAGGTTTATTTACAGTATTTACACGATAATGTTTACGCAGTTGTTTTCATTGTCCCGGTTTGGGGATGTCAGAACTGTATGCAGTGTAATATCATTCAAAAAAGAGGAAAGATTCAGTGTCATCACCTTGACAACTCCGATGCTTGCCACCTTGTTGATAATGGTCTTTGACACAAGAGTGTCATCTGAACAAACAGTGGAACAGCAGGTTCACATTGCAGAGTGTGGCCCAGATGGTCATGAATATGGAAACCCTGTTTGTAATGCCACAAGATCAAGGCAAGTCTGTTATCTTGGGGTGCGTCAACATTAAGAGCTCTCTGGCAAAAACACAGATGACTGGTGGAAACAATGTGCACACTCACTACTGTGTCTTTGCAACATTTTTTTTTCTAAAGTATCCCCTTCTGGATTTATTTCTTTCCCTCAAATTTGTGGCAGTCGGCACACAAAAAAGACGTGCATCGTCAAGTGCAGCTGTTCTCAAAGAGTGTTCCATGGACCACTGGTGATCCAAGACTGACCTCTAGTGGTCCCTGAGTATATTGGTAAAATATCATGTTTTAAATTAATATCGTATTCAAACTTTAGAATGTTTAAAAATTACTCCAAAGTCTCATAGTACCATGCTGCTGTAATATACTGATCTGATCTATTGGTTTTGGAAATTTGCGAAGTTAGTATATCAAACTTTTTTATTTTTAATGGTTAAGTGGTCCTTTCTCTGCAAAAGTTACACTGATCTACACAGTAAATTTTTAGAGTTTAATTGGCTGTGCAGAGTACATGTATGCCCATTCCAGATATTGTTAAACAGGTTATCCGTAATCTGTAAACTTTATATTTGTCCAGGTCTCCCTTGCAAAAGAGATTTCGATCTCAATGGGACTAACCTGGTTAAATAAAGGTTAAATTAAATGAATGCACAGAAATTTGTATATAACCCATGTTATTGTTGGCTGGGAAGCTGTGATCATGTGACCAAAAAAAAAAAACAACAAAAAAAGCAGATCCTGTGACAAAAAAAAAGGCATATATTCCTGTTGTTGTTATCATTATTATTTGAACCCTAAACTTCTTTTCTGGATGCTTAATGAGAAACGTGTGTTGGTTTGGTGTGTTCCATGATTTTGAGGTTACGGATCGGTACATTTTCATTAAAGTGAAAACAAGGAACGCAACCTTATACTGCTTTTATTTTATTTATTTTTAAGAAGCAAGAGGAGAACTTAATGCCACTTAATTATTTTCAGCATGAGTTTAAAACCCATGTTTTCAACAACAGTATGGTCATATATCCACTGTTATAAAAACATCCAAGGTGTTTCTTATTGCTTTGGTTTGGTCTGAATTGTGAGATGGATGCTGTGTAAATTCCACAGGGAGTTGGGATTGCACTGTAATCAGCGTTTTCTTCTACCGCTGACATTTGTTTCAGGAGATGTTCAGTATACAACCAGCTACATGCCTGACTGTCAATGAACAATGCCGGTGTCACCGACCGAACAGTTCCCCCTAAAAATCGGTCCGCCCTGCCTTCACTGTGCAAGCGTCATTAGCTGTGGTTCACAGATTATCACCTCGTTTCTGCTTAAAACTGCACTCTAGTCATCATCTGTCTCAGCGACAGATGTCTGAAGCGTTTGTACAACAGTCATTTCCAAAAAAATTGTGCCAGTTAACTACACCAAGACCTAGAGAAACTGCATTTCGTTCTGCCTGTAAGGGTCGAGTGATAATAAAAGTGAGTCTGAGTCTAATAAATTCAGCATTATTTCTTCATAAAAGACAGAGAAAGCGATCAGAGCACTGCGGCTACACGAGCTCCTAGCTGATGCGTTCACTGCGCGTCAGTCATTTCAAAGCGTCACAGAGTATCGCCTCGTTTCTGCTTAAAACTGGCTTTAGAATGATTTAAGAGGTTTTACCGTTATCATCTGATGGTTAATAATCCCATTAATCCATTTGATCGCTTTGGGTGAAGAGACTGAAGAGCATCTGAGCTCCAAAATGACGCATGCGCAGTGGAGTTAGGGCGGACCAATTTTTAGGGGCGGACCGTTCGGTCTGCGATACCGGCATATAACTTTCGTCTGATCTACATGTCTTTGTCCATCATCATAATTGTTAAACAAAGATCGTACTGTTCGCAAACACCAGAGACTGTGCTGTGCACGTGTGCTGAAATAACAACAGTCACTGTATTCATTCAGTACACATGCGTGTCAAACCCAGAGGCCTGTCCTGAAATTTTTTTGGTACAGTTACATGTACTGTTACACTTCCTAAGGAGTCAAAATATCTTACTTAATTTTTGCCAATGATGTCATATGAACCATTTCATGAGAATATGTTACAAAATCATAGTGTTAAATGAACTCTGTTAGAGTTGATCCGTTTGATTTAATACAAAATAATAATAAAAAGCTGAAACTATGTACTACAATCACGTATCAGTCATTTCATTTCAACTCCTTTGTGGTGGTGTATAGAGGAAACATTACACAAATTGTGTCACTGTCCAACTACTGACAGATCTGACTAACTGGAAAACAGACAGGCAGCTGGTGTTTTCACGTCTATTTGCTCTGGGTAGTAACTTTGACAGGTTCTATTTTCAATCATGTAAAATGATGGATTAGCCTGGATAAAACACAAAAACAAGAGAGATAAATGTGTATTATCATAGGCTTCCAGACTTGGTGGATGTAACCTCAGGGTGATTTAGGAAATTGTTTTGTAATGACCACATTTTACGGCAAACAGCAGCATAAAGACTCAGTTACTGTATCCATACCTTGGCATCTTTATGAGCCTGCTTATCTAAAATATCACACCTGCTCTATTCTAAGCAGCTTAACACAAGAAAACCTCCCTTGAAGGAGTCATAAAAGAGAAATTGTCACTCCTCATATATGTGATGAAGTAAGAAAAAGGAAAACCATTCAGATGATGCCAATCGTGTTTCAAGTAAAGAACCAGTGTTCAGTGTCTTTTAGTTTACTGATAAATAACTGACAATAACACTGTGAACTATTTATCATCAATGCTGTTAATGATCACATAAAGGTGCTGTTGTGTGCGCGTGTGTGTAACAGTGAATGTGAGGGATCATTGTTAGGGGCTTTGTTTTAAAAGCCTATTTACAGTTTATTTAGCACATCATAATTACAATTTATTATGTTGTGACTTACTGACTTATAATTAAGCCTTAGTACCTGGCAATTATAACTTTTCCACTTGTAATTATTACTTCATATTTCACGATTATGACGCTAACTTATAATCGTTACTCACATTATTGCATGTATCGTGTACCGTCTGATAATTATGCTTTGCTATCTTTCAATAATGACTTAATGCCCAATAATTACAGTGCATATGGAAAGTATTCACAGCACTTAACTTTTTCCACATTCTATTATGTTAAAAGCCTTATTCCAAAATTGATTAAATTAATATTTTCCTTCTATATTCTATTTACAACACCCCATAATGACAACATGAAAAGGTTTTTTTAATTTTTTGCAAATTTATTAAAAAAAAATAAGAAATCATGTACATAAGTATTCACACCCTTTGCTCAATACTTTTTTGATGTACCTTTGGTAGAAATTACAGCCTCAAGTCTTCTTGAATGTGATGCCACAAGTTGGGTGCACCTATCTTTGGGCAGTTTTGCACATTCCTCTTTGCATCACCTCTCAAGCTCCATCAGGTTGGATGGGGAGTGTTGGTGTACAGCCATTTTCAGATCTCTCCAGAGATGTTCAATCAGATTAAAGTCTGGGCTCTGGCTGGACCACTCAAGGACATTCACAGAGTTGTCCTGAAGCCACTCCTTTGATATCTTGGCCGCTGAAAAACATCCCCACAGCTTGATGCTGCCACCACCACCATGCTTCATTGTAGGGATGGTGCCTGGTTTCCTCCAAACATGATGCCTGGCATTTACGCCAAAGTGTTCAGTCTTTGTCTCATCAGACCAGAGAATTTTGTTTGTCATGATCTGAGAGTCCTTCAGGTGCCTTTTGTCAAACTCCAGGTGGGCGGCCATGTGCCTTTTACTAAGGACTTACAGTGAGGCAAATAAGTATTTGATCCACTGTCAATTTTGCAGGTTTTCCCACCTACAAAGAATGTAGAGGTCTGTAATTGTTATTGTAGGTACACTTCAACTGTGAGAGACAGAATCTAAAAAAAAAATTCTGAAAAGTTACATTGTTTGATTTTGAAATAATTAATTTGCACTTTATTGCATGAAATAAGTATTTGATCACCTACCAACCAGTAAGAATTCTGTCTCTCACAGACCTGTTAGTTTTTCTTTAAGAAGCTCTCCTATTCTGCACTCTTTACCTGTATTAATTGCACCTGTTTGGACTTGTTACCTGTATAAAAGACACCTGTTCACACACTCAATCAATCACACTCCAACCTGTCCACCATAACCAAGACCAAAGAGCTGTCTAAGGACACCATGGACAAAACTGTAGACCTGCACAAGGCTGGGATGGGCTACAGGACAACAGGCAAGCAGCTTGGTGAGAAGACAACTGCTGGTGTAATTATTAGAAAATGGAAGAAACACATGATGACTGTCAGCCTTCCCCAGTTTTGGTTCCATGCAAGATCTCACCTCGTGGGGTAAAGATGATTCTGAAAAAGCCAAGAACTACATGCGAGGACCTGGTCAATGACCTGAAGAGAGCTGGGACCACAGTCACAAAGATTACATTAGTAACACACGATGCCATCATGGTTTAAAATCCTGCAGGGCAGCAAGGTCCCCCTGCTCAAGCCAGCACATGTCCAGGCCCATTTGAAGTTCACCATTGGCCATCTGGATGATCCAGAGGAGGCATGGGAGAAGGTCATGTGGTCAAATGAGACCAAATTAGAGCTTTTTGGCATCAACTCCACTCACCGTGTTTGGAGGATGAGAACAATGCCAAGAACACCGTCCCAACTGTGAAGCATGGGGGTGGAAACATCATACTCTCGGGGTGCTTTTCCCAAAAGGGGACAGGATGACTGCACTGTATTGATGGAAGGATGGATGGAGTCATGTGTTGTGAGATTTTGGCAAACAACCTCCTTCCCTCAATAAGAGCATTGAAGATGGGTCCTGGCTGGGTCTTCCAGGATGACAATGACCCCAGACACACAGCCAGGGCAACTAAGGAGGGGCTCCATAAGAAGCATTTCAAGGTCCTGGAGTGGCCGAGCCAGACTCCAGACCTGAACTCAATAGAAAATCATTGGAGGGAGCTGAAACTCCAAACCTGAAAGATCTAGAGAAGATCTGTATGGAGTAGACCAAAATCCCTGCTGCATGTGAAAACTTGGTCAAGAACTACAGGAAACATCTGAGCTCTGTAACTGCAGAGGTTTCTGCACCAATTATTAAGGTCTGTTTTTCTATTGGATCAAATACTTATGTCATGTATTCATGCATCAGAGTGCCCAGGGTGAGGTGCGCAGAATTTTGCCTGATGAAGGGGTCGGCTGATGCACGAACATGGCCAACATTACATTTGTTGGAATGGCCATTTCAATCAAATGTCTGATTTAATTGCGAATAACAAATAAATCACAAATAACTTGCCCCTCTGTGCCTGTTTTTGTCCTGTACAAATCCTTTTTTCATCCCTTTAAATGTGTTCCTTGTCAGTTGATGTCTGGTGAATGCATCAAAGTTTGTTGTGTACATGCCTAAAACTGTGAGTTGAGGTCATACAGAGAACTTACCCGAGGCACTTTTTTTGTCCTGTCCTTGTTCATAACCTGCCAGTAAGGGCGTCCATTGGATGTTAAGCTGCTTTCTCATGTCGACAGCAGAAAAGCTGTCACAGCAGGATTCCATTGTTCAGAACAACGTCCCAACTTCATTGGAATTGGGGTTGTATTACTTAGCATTTTGCAATCACGATTTGGTCTCTCTAATGATCTTAAGCAGTAACTAATTAAGTTAGGTCATACTTTTTTGTTTTCAGCTGGCAGAAAGGGGTTTGTGCTTGCATTATTGTACAACATCTGTGCTTTTCTTTCTGTTGGGCCTTCTCTTTTTTTGTTCTTGTTATTGTTTATTTATGCTTTCATTATTATTTCATGTTATTCTGTGTTTTCAGACATTCTTTTGTTTTGCCATCACTTTTGAGTGACATTTTCTTTATTTTTGCTGTTTGGTCAGTGGCTCACACCACTCTGGCAGTCCGCTGGCGCACGGTGCCAGATACTCTATGCCCGCTGAGTCCTGCAAGGTGTATACCATTCCCCAGACCAGCAGCTCAGAGACAGGGGCAGGGCCAGGAGATGGGCCCAGCTCAGCAGCCTGTGGACAGACACGCCCACAGTCAGGCTGCAAACTCCCAGTGGGCATAACGAAGACCGATGATGCCCACAACACTGAGGGACCTCCCAACATTTCAGAGTATGGGTGAGTGTGTGTGCGTGTGAGACAGAGAACAAGAGAGCTGACACGAGCACATCACCATTTCAATTATATCAGTGTAAAACTTAAAGTGCAGCGCTAATCATTGTTGAAAGTCACATAAGAGTCTTTAATTATGCCCACTAACTTTGTTGTCAGTTTGTGGTTTCAGTGTTGAGATGTAAGATTCCACACTGGTGCCTTTCAAACCCTCCACTCAGCCCACCCAATGTGCATGAACTGGCTTTGATTGAATCAGACAGCCACAAAATAAAAAAGCTTGATAAAGCTGCAGACATGATACGCTTTGCACTTGTCACTTGTGATTATTGATTGTTCATTTGATGCCGGGTCCCTCTGGACTGCCAGACTGCAGCTCTGCCAGATCAGCATCTCTTATGAGACTCACAAAAAGCCGCACAACACATTGCTTGTTGCACAGGAAGCACAATGACACCCTCCACAGGGTAGACGTAAAAGAAGATGAATGTGTGCAGTTGCTCAGCCAGGTTGAGAAGTTTGTAGTCTCCACAGATTTTACATGAGCCCTGATGGCTGGCTGTCTGATTAAATGTTCACTCTGTAGAACACAGGGCTGTTTATGGTGACGTTGAAACACCTGTGGTCATGTCTCTGTGTGCTTATTTGTACGTGTGTGTGTGTGTGTGTGTGTGTGTGTGAGGGCTGTTTCAAAAGAGAGAATGCACTGGGAGGAAACCCCCCCCCCCCCCCCCCCCGCTCCAGCTCCCAGGTAATTTAATTTGTGCTGTGAAATCTCCCACTTAAGGCTGTGTGATTGATCACACATACTGAAGTCGTCTTCTGGTGAGTTATGAAAAAGCTCTGTAATTCAGTTACCCTCACCATTGTTTGTTTATATAATCTACAGGTTTATTTCATCTTACATAACAGTGTTTGATGATAAATGACCTAATATTACTCTCACTTACTGTTCGAACATAATGAAGTTTCTCTTCCTGCTTTCAGAAAACTTTTTCTCATTTGCTGTAACACTGTAATGCAGGCGGTGCAGCAAAGTGCTTAACCACAAGGTGTTTTTCCTTTTGCTGCGTCTTTTCGTGCAGAGACCTTGTTAGCATTCCTTCTCAAAATGCTGTCTGACCATTCAATGTCCACAGTCAGTCAAAGTCAACTCTGTGGCTCTGACCTGACCCGTGCTGCTCCCCTTTGTCCCACAACTCCACCCCACTCCTCTCATGAAAATAATGTTGCTGGCATGTGATGCATGCTGGGAATAGAGGGGTGCTGTGCATCAGTGGCTGTGGCATTTCTGCTGTATCTCCTATAGAACCCCTTTAGTTCTCTCACTGCAATCCACTCAGAGCAGGAGTTAGATTTGTAAACCTCCAAAGCTTACAAATTGTAAACTTAACACCTTATCAGGAACTAAAACTAGAAAGAAGAACTGGCAGTAGATGCTATTTTGGTTTAGTTTCCACCAGCTGCAATGAAGACCACAGTGGAAATAAGTTTTGACCTTTTTGTGTTATCCGGGACAATTACTGATTTATGTGCATTCATGCATTTTCTATACCCGCTATCTCCAATCAAGGGTCATGGGGGGGGTGCAGAGCCTATCTTAGCAGTTATAGGGCGTGAAGCAGTCTATCATAGGGCCACATAGAGACAGGTGGTTTACTGTTAGCCCTCTATTGTCAGGGTTGTGGACCAGTTATGTCAATTTAAAGTCAGATATGAAATGGTGTGATTGGAGGCATAGTGGAAGTACCAGTTTTAGGTATAATCCATCCATATACAGAGCTCTGTCGAGTGTGCTTTTTCCTTAATGCAGCCTTCAAAACAGCTCTATTGTTTTTGAAAGCCAAATCCCATCTATTAGTCAGAATGCATTTGGCAATTGTACATGGTCATTTGCAAGATCAGCTTGTGTATTTAAGGCTTTGTTGCCACGGTGCAAATGGATTAAAATGGGGCAACGTTCTCAGTCATGTGTTTTTATTATCACAGGCTTTCCCATCGTCTAGTCCTCTAGCATATCTCCCCATGGCCATCTTGTGCACTGCCAACAGCAGCCTGGGTGCCATGATCACAGGCTGCCCACTTAAAGCAGTTGTTTCACAGCCACAAATGAGCACCAGTAAGGTTCTCGCATCCTTTTTGCTTTTTATCCCACATTATTTTATTTTTATAAAGTGCTCTAACCTTCACAATAGATTAAATGCTCTCTAGATATCACCTCGGCCACCACCACCAAATCGATGCTGGCTCCCCAAGTCTCTCCACTATGTCACTTGATGGGTCCTTTTCCAATCTTGCTTTAACACCTCTTGTGTTTTTTTTGTTTTTTGGTTTTTTCTGTTATTGTCTTTGTACTGCTCAACAGTCTCTGGTTTGTCTTAATGTGATTTCAGTTTAAAAAAAAAATCTTCTGCTCTGTCTTTCATAGTGCTTGCCTGCATTATTCAGTCTCTACAAAATAAAATGAAGTGTTCTTGTTATCATTAGTTTGGGAGAACAAGATCTGAGATGGGCAACTTCCAACCATGTTACCTATGTTCACCAGACTAACATAGAGCAGGGAGGAGCCTGATAGTAATACTAGCATTAATTTCTAAGTAGCTGGGCTACCTACAAACCTAAGTTGCGGTGGCCTATGGACTTGCTTGCAGGATGTGGCTTGCATATGACCCTTTGTGATAAGGCCTGTTCTTTCTTGCCTTATGCTTTCTCTACAGGCATCTGTATGTGCAGGCTGCTGCCTGTCGGATGCAGCCTGCGGAGCGGGAAGGAAAATCACTGCAGAGGCTTTGTAAAGAAGAATATGTCAAAATGATGATGACCAACAGCCCTCAAGGAGCAGACAGAAGCAGGAAGGTGAGACACCGAGAGTGTTGTCGATTGCCTAACCAAGTCATTAATTTGTATGGTGAATTACGCTCTGTGTAGTGCTCATGGCCAAATAAAACCTGTTGGAAATGTGAAGTAGGGACTTCTGTCATGACTACATTAGCCTCAACAGAGCTGTTGCAAATTGAGGTAACATCTGTAACCCAAGGCTGTTTTACCGCTCTGACTACCAAGTGTAATGTACAGGGCAGAGCAGAGCTCCTTTTGCTAGGAGGTGAGTAAAATCAGGACAAACGTGGTGACTACCTTCGGGAAGAGGACCAAGAGGGCGTTGAAGGTTCAGGTTGTGACACATTAACATATTTCATTGCACCTTTATTATGTTTGCACTTTGTAAGTGATGTGCTGGTGTTTTGTTTTGTCCCGTGGTGAAAAACATGATAGATGAATAAATGTTAAAAAAAAAAAAAAAGAAAAGAAAAGAAAAACGTGGTGACTACCAGTTGGTTGTGCTGCTCACCGCCTCAGCTTATATTTTCTTCTCTTGCAACACAAAGTCCTTTCAGCAGTCTCAGGTGACAGGCACAGCGTGTTCGGATCACTTAGAACGGATCTGCGTTTGCTCAGTTGGGATGCAATGAATTGAAAGCAGGAAGCTGCAGAGAGTGCATTGATGTTTGATCTTCCTGTGTCCTGCAGTCTCTATTAATTGCATCTTCAGGCCCACCTCCATCTCTCATCCATTATCTACCAGGAAAGGTCCCCAGGGACATACAAATGGCTTATTTTTGGATACTGCTCAGTTTTTAAACAAATGCTGTGCATCCCTCAAGAAGACATAGACACAGTCAGAATTTTTCTGGCACAGGCAGGCCTCATGGCTCACAGAGGCCAGCTCACTTTAGTTGTTCAGTGTGTGATTAGTCTGTCTTGCTCTTGTGCATTGGGCTTGTAGTTGACTAAAATCTGATGTTTACAAGAGAATTTCAGTGCCTGACTAAAACAGAAACAGGTGTACCAGTGTTGTGCTCTGATTTACTTTCATTTGATTCCATTTTGTTTCCCACTGAGACTGAAAGTTTGTAATTGAGTCCAAAGGTACATAGTGCTGCTGCTGCTGGATTCAAAAAGAAGTATGGCCTTTGTTGTAATCCCACTCTCCTGTATAATACAGTGTGATAACAATGTGTGGAAAAGCAATTTTGGGGAGCGATGCATGAGGTAGGACACAGAGCCAGACGCTCCATCCATATTCACATCTGATCCCAATGAACACATGCTGTTCTTTTCTGAGAGCTGCTGCAGTGGGACTGCATGTTTTCAATCATCACATGGCATAAAAATGGATCCCATAATAGTAATGACAGCGCTGGAAAGATGGTTGATTTACTTCAAATTCACTACTATCAGACTTGTTTTGTTCACTAAAGCAATCGAGTAGAAAACATGTTAAAGGTTAATGCATTTGTCACTTCCAGAAGTCAGACAATGCCAATTTTTTTCTTTTTTTTTTTTTGCATGAACAAGCAGGTGCAAAGACATTTTTCTTGCCAAAAACATGCCCTTTGGGACACCCTTCTAGAGACTATTGTGCCGTTGACACGAGGAAAGGAATTCTCCCTCTTTCCTCTTTTGAAGCTCCTGTGGGAAAGGAAAAAAAAATCCTGGGAATGGATGTGTGTCCAACACATCCTCCCCAGTGGCATGTCAAAGGGCTCCATATGCATGTTGTTGTCTTTGTTCAGTCCGGGCATGAAGGAAAAAGGAAAAAGTCTGGAAAATAAGGAAGAATCCACATGTTTTGTCCCTGTTGCAGAAAACTGATAAGGACTTTGCTGTTTTGCAGAAGAGAACTAAAGTACAGTGTCAAACATTTTAAAAATCACTGTGAGAACTGCTGCCAACTGAGGTGAATTTAGACCCACAGAAACTGTTAATAAAATTACAAGTTTAACTGATGCAATATTTTATGTAAAACTTTGCTGCACGTTGACATAAAAGGAGTCAGGATCTGTTCAGAGAAGCTACTTTGATGCTACAGATGTAACAAATGTGTATTGCTTCTGAAAATCATTAAGCTGACTGCAAATGGTTTCATTGCTGTGACTTATTTCATGAGCACTCTAAATCTGTGCTATTTTTGCTTTATATCAGATTAAGGCAAATCCTGTTTAAAGTTGTTTTGATGACTACCTTATGGGGTCTAATGTTGTAAAGTTGGCCTGGAAACATTGCAATGAAGGGCAACTTTGTGAAGTTAAATCCTCTGAGATTTGGGAGGCAGTATTTATGCTGCTTTGGATTCCAGTATATCTCTACTTGAAAGACCCTACTTGATGCCGTTTGTTAAGTTCGCACTGTGGGATTTGTGAGGGAGCAGACTTTGAAATGGAGATGGCTGGGTGGTGGCTTGTGCAGTGGTTGCCAGCATAGTGTCGGTCACAGCTGGGAAACCAAGGCAGACATGTACTCATCTTGCCAATTGCCCCGCATAATTATTTGTGGCAGGTTTTGATGTCACTTCTGCAAGATTTATGTCAGCTATATAGGAAAAATAGTTATTGTGGTTGTGTGTATTTAAACAGTAGATCCTTTGCCATAATTCTTGCCACAATGATGAAACACTCTCTGCAGTGGTATTCTACAGAGATCTCATTTTTTTGGTGGTGGGGGGTGTTATTGCAGCTCCTACAGTTTTAGATGACAGTGAGGATTAGCTGTATTATACCTGTGGAGGAAGGGGCTGTTGGCACTGTTTGGGAGAAGGTGGCAGATTGTACACACACACACACAGATCTTTTATGTGGACGACTTGTGCTTTAACCAGACACTGACTGTAAACAAAGTGACTGTGTTTTAGCAAATTTGCTGCAAAGTCTGTCATTTTTGTGCTGCAGTACAAGTACCGTGCAAAGCTGAATGAGTTTCAGTGGAGTCAAAATATTGGTGACTGTCAAGTGGTAAGCTTTGATGGCCTCAGATGAAGCCCTACTGTAAGAAGATAAAGCTGTAGTACCTTGACTGGCCACTTGAGGTTGGCTCCAAAATAGAGCAACTTCCCATTCAAGTCCATGTTAAAATGTCCAACTTTAGAGCAGAAATAAACATGTTTACAGCTTGGTACAAAAAACAAAATGGTTTTGGTCTTTGTAGATAATTTAAGCTCCATGACAACTGTAAGGGGGTGAATTTTTTCTAACTTCTTAGTTTAAGATGTTGTAAGTTCTGTATAATTGTGGGTGTGGCCGTTTTGAGTGACAGCAGCTGTGCTGAGTATCTGTTGTGGTGTCGCCGGCCGAACGGTCCCCCCTAAAAATCGGATACGTCATTTCTGAGCGTCAGCAGCGATTCACCAGTTATCACCTTGTCTCTGCTTAAAACTGCACTCCACTTATCATCTATCTCAGCAACAGATATGTGAAGCTTTTGTACAACAATCATTTACACATTAATTCAGCATTATTTCATAATAAAAGATGGGGGAAGCGATCAGAGTCTGACTCTGACGCGCTGCTGCGCCTATGTCATTTCGGAGCGTAAGTAGCGAGTCACCAATTATCGCCTCGTTTCTGCCTAAAACGGGCTAATTTCTGCTTAAAATGGACTTTAGAGGTTTTACTTAGCCATCTGATGGTTAATAATCACATTATTTCCTTTGATCGCTTTGGGCATAGAGAGTCAGTGTCAGACATGCTGCTGTGGTCCGAAATGACGCATGTGCAGTGAAGGCAGGGCGGACCAATTTTTAGAGGGGACTGTTTGGTCAACAACACCAGGTCTCTATAGAAAACCTATGGGTGATATCTCACAGATTTTGTCCAGTATATATACAGTCCATGGTTACTACATGACGGTGAACTCTGTCACCATGTGTACCAGCCCCACTGTATATTTTCCACTCTACCGCTGTGCTCGGTCATCTGCATTTAACTACGCTCCAAAGTTTTTTTTTCTTCTTCTTCTTTTTTGCACAAGAAAACCCAAAACAAGATCTTTACCTAGGATCATGTTGTCAAATGTTTGGTCCAGTTTGTTTGGTTTCAGTTAGCAATTTTCCATTTGCACTTAAGAATTTTCCACAGTATACGTGTCCTTTCATCATCATCATCATCTGAAGGCTGCGTCTCCCTGTAGGTGGCTTTGGTTGGTTTGTAGACATGCTGCATGCACCTGACGTTGGCTTGTTTCCAGTTTTGCGGATAGTTTAATTTCGAGAAAAATTTTTCTGCATCTTTTCAAGCTGACTTTTACTTTATTGCTACTCATTTCTTTTCTTCTACTGTGCAATGGATGAATACAACTGCCGCTTCTTTTCTTCATCTGCTTGATGGGTGATGTTAACCTGCATCAATTTCCTGTAGTTGGTCTGAAAGTCAAACTATTCAGTGTTTTCACACTGCAAACGAATGGTTCAATTTAATGGAGACCACCTCTTTTGGTTATACCAAATTTTGGTCCTTTGGTCCCAATCATGGTCCAGGCCAGCTTTTGCGCTTCTTATTTTGGTTCACACCAGACTGGAAAAGTTCAAAGGTCAGGACCAAACATGTTAGGTGTGAAAGCACTCTGAGACTGAACAAGTTCTAAAAGTGCAGCAAATGTGTAAACAGCTAGGCCTCACAGGGCTTTGGAGCTCATTCACTTGTATCTGATTTATCGTGGGAATGTTTTCTTATTAAATAGTTTTTTCTCTTCTACCAACCGTCAGGTGTCAGTAATGGGCAGTTTGTCACCACGACGCTCCCTCTACCGGACGCTGTCTGATGAGAGTGTATGCAGTAACCGGAAGGGCTCATCCTACGGCAGCTCTCATAGCTCCATGCTGGAACAGGCCTTGCCCAATGACATCCTGTTCAGCACCACCCCGCCTTATCACAGCACACTGCCTCCTCGCATGATCCACAACCAGGGAGCATCCAACCTGAGGAGTAAGTGCCAACCCTGTGCAGACAGCTAAATGCCAGCTAGGACAGCTTGCTGATTAGTAAAACAAACAAAAACAACTGTAAGTGCAGTTGGAGATAATGAAATAATGAGTATGAGCTTGTAGTGTAGCGTGTCGAGTTTCATTTAAGGATAATTATAGCCAAATCACATGAGCGTTGTGGGAAGTACAGCACTTTTTGTGTGTGGACCCTCATTTTGAAGGAACCAAAGTCAAACAGTTGGATGTTGAACTGTTTTAAGTCAATGTATATATTAGTCCTTCATTAGTTCATTCACAATTTGACAGATCATAGGTGTTTAGAGTTAATTTAAGCATTAAATATCCCACTAAAGAATTAAGGAATGGAAAGAATATGGAAATGTGCGCGTAAAATCCTCATAAACACAGTGTCCAGGCATGTCAGAGATTATAGTGAGGGAACCCAAGAAGCCAGTTACAACTCTGAAGAAGATGTAAACTTAAGTGGCTGTGGTTGGAGACCCTGCGGACAGAACATTTGCTACCTCCCCCCATGCACAGCATCAGGCCTGGGCAGCAAAAATGCGTATGAGTGGGTGAGAGTGTTAGTCAACTTCTATAGACAGTAACTCTAAAACAATAGATGCTGTTATCTTGTAACACCGAATTTCCACACACTGTTGTGCCACAACTGGTGGTCGAATAGCTGCTTCTTTATTCAACTGAGAACCGTACATTTTACAGCACTTCTTCTGCTTATTTTTAGTTTTGTTAATCTTCTCTGCTGCAGGCATACTCAATGACGCCTTCATGGTCACTCAGAAATCCACCCTCTCCCTCTCTCTCACCCCTTCACCCAATCCTCACACACACTGGAACAAAAGTGTATAGGCCACAAACGTGACAAAGATGTCACTGATACATGACACAACTCAAATGGAGTGTGGAAGTTCAGCAGAAGTCACCAAGTACTGAAAATTAGTGATGTCAAAGTGGGAACACTGCTTTGGAGTGGCTCCAGTTTTTTGCAACTCTTGTGTTTTGATAAAAAGTTCCAGAGTCATATCAGATGGATGGCAGTATCTCATCAACTGTTGTGTTTGATTTTCACCCTCAGGTGTTGCAACATAATAATCACAAGTGAATGAACTAAGATCACAGTGATTTTGGATTTGATATTTGAAGTCACTTCAGGGTCTTGCGCTTCATCACTCACAGCTTTATGGTAGAGTGCCACAGACAGACACTGTTAAAATGGAATGTAACCTAAAGTGTCCTTTGTGTATCTGCCAGTTGGCCAGTCAGTGACTTTTGGTCCCTTGAAAATGGGCGACTACACACAAAAGGTGCTGTAACTTACACAGTTCAATCAGTGTGAAAGTAATTATCATTACATCAAAGCTGACAGTCTGCTCTATGATGCAGTGTTTATTTGCTAACTTCTGTAATAACATAAAGCCTTTGTCAATATCCTGATCTGTGTTGAAATACGAGGTGTGAATGAGAAGTTTTGAGCCTGACCCAGAAAAACTAGGGCGTGGTTCTCCATTGTTTGCATTCTTAGAAGCCAACGTTTCTCAACATTGCACCCAGTGAGTCAAAACTTCACACATTCTTGAAAAATAGTAGAGAAGCTTGAATCTTCGACTGGACTGGGTTGCTTGACGTGAGGACGTTTCCCTTCAAATCGCAGAAGCTTCCTCAGCTAAAATTCTTACTCTGTCTAGTCAAGACAGAAGTCAGACTACCAGAGCAAGAATTTTAGCTGAGGAAGCTTCTGCGATTTGAAGCGAAACGTCCTCGCGTCAAGCAACCCAGTCCAGTCGAAGATTCAAGCTTCTCTACTATGGAAACCACCTGGACAACGAAGAGCTTTCACAGAAACATTCTTGAAAAATGTTTGTTCTCAGAATGCAATAGCTGGAGAACCACATCCTACTTTTTCTGGGTAAGGCTCAAAACTTGTCAGTCGTGCCTTGTAACTGAAGATTGTGGAAGTAACTTTCTGAAAATGGAAATTTCATTTCTGGCACCTGATAATATTCCAGTTATAAAATACATTCTTGTTTGAAGAGCTCCTTTTGTTTCACAGACTTTTTTAACACAACTGGTGCACACTTGAGCAGCGCTCCTCAATGTCGCATACTAATTGGAACTAGGATGAGATAGTATGCTTTTGCAAGGAGTTGCTGCTCCGCCTCCATAAAGCAAACACCTGTCACTGCCGGCAGAAGCCTCCATTCCTGCAGTGTACAGGACTTTCAGTATCCTCTGAATATGTATAAATTATGATATGTGTGATGTGTCTTGCTGTTCCTCTGCAGTCTCAATATCTGTGACATGAACGGGCTTATTTTTCCATCACGAATGTCGCAGTGTCTGTCGTACATCATGTATCATTCACTCATCAGTCCCTGTCCGCATCCCCTCCGTCCCTCCTGCCTCATCTCCATACCGCTTGTCCACCATCTCCGGCTGCCGCTGTTGATGGAAAATGGCTTTTGGGGAAAAGAGATGTTGCTCTCTTTGGGCTGTCAACCTGATGTATTCCTGATTGTTTTGAAGGGTACTTGTGAGTAGGGGCTCCTTCCTACACTGAAACAGCCCAATTTGGTAAACAGTGAATCACTCAAGCTCTAAGACGCTGGGTAAATTGAAAGGAGAGTGTCAGCATCACCTCCAGCTCTCTGTCTGTCTGCTTCTCCAGCCATGCGTTTCTAAATGGCGCTCTGCAAAATGGCAGCTTCTTTATTGCTTTCCCCGTCTTTCTGAGCTACAAGGTGCAGGACACAAAAGGAAGGAAATGCAGTATTGATTGAAACACGGAGACGTTCACTTTGATGACTCATTTATCGCCCCTTACACACCGAGAATGTGGTTTAATGCATCTGTGATTAGAGTAGACCCTACGACATACATAAACCCTCTGTTTCAAACTTAAATCACTCCATCTTTGCAGCAGTTTGTTACTTACTGTAGGTGTGTCTGCCTCAGAACAGCAGCAGCAGTAGCAGCAGATGAACGTACGTCTGAGTAAGTAAGTTCAGTGTAGAGACTAAACCCAGGTATTTTTGAAGTCCAACTCTGAAATGAGAGAAATTTATGTCAGCATTTAGCAGTGCGGCTCCCCACTGCCTTTCCTCCACTTAGCTTCCTCCAGTCCTCTCACAAAAGCTGATGGTTGACTCAGAGATGGCCCTGAACTCAGGCCAGGCCCCGACATTGATTAGAGTGCCTGCCTGTCTCTGCAGATGAGTTTTGCTTCTCTGACGGCTCCTTGGCGGACAGGTCCAAGCTCAGCGACCCGGGCCTCATGCCCCTCCCAGACACTGCCTCGGGCCTGGACTGGTCTCACCTGGTTGATGCAGCACGGGCCTTTGAAGGTAACCAGCCTGGCTGACGCTGCTGGCACCTTGTCTAACCCTGCTCCTGGCTGCTTAGCGTGTTTCTGTTTATCTGTGCACCACCCTTTATGTCTGCAATCTGCAAGTGCTTGCTGGTTTGCTTTCATGGGAGAGCACTTTGTGTTTCTTCTCCTTAGTGCTTGTAGAGATTTTTTTAACACCATGAACCCAACAGGACAACACTCAGGCTGCTTCTTCTCTAATCTCTCTAGTACAACCCCTGGCAAAAATTATGGAATCACCGGCCTCGGAGGATATTCATTCAGTTGTTTAATTTTGTAGAAAAAAAGCAGATCACAGACATGACACAAAACTGAAGTCATTTTAAATGGCAACTTTCTGGCTTTAAGAAACACTATAAGAAATCAGGAAAAAAAATTGTGGCAGTCAGTAACGGTTACTTTTTTAGACCAAGCAGAGGGGAAAAAATATGGACTCACTCAATTCTGAGGAATAAATTATGGAATCACCCTGTAAATTTTCATCCCCAAAACTAACACCTGCATCAAATCAGATCTGCTCGTTAGTCTGCATCTAAAAAGGAGTGATCACACCTTGGAGAGGTGTTGCACCAAGTGTACTGACATGAATCATGGCTCCAACACGAGAGATGTCAGTTGAAACAAAGGAGAGGATTATCAAACTCCTAAAAGAGGGTAAATCATCACGCAGTGTTGCAAAAGATGTTGGTTGTTCACAGTCAGCTTTGTCTAAACTCTGGACCAAATACAAACAACATGGGAAGATTGTTAAAGGCAAACATACTGGTAGACCAAGGAAGACATCAAAGCGTCAAGACAGAAAACTTAAAGCAATATGTCTCAAAAATCGAAAATGCACAACAAAACAAATGAGGAACGAATGGGAGGAAACTGGAGTCAACGTCTGTGACCGAACTGTAAGAAACCGCCTAAAGGAAATGGGATTTACATACAGAAAAGCTAAATGAAAGCCATCATTAACGCCTGAACAGAAAAAAACAAGGTTACAATGGGCTAAGGAAAAGCAATCGTGGAGTGTGGATGACTGGATGAAAGTCATATTCAGTGATGAATCTCGAATCTGCATTGGGCAAGGCGATGATGCTGGAACTTTTGTTTGGTGCCGTTCCAATGAGATTTATAAAGATGAGTGCCTGAAGAGAACATGTAAATTTCCACAGTTATTGATGATATGGGGCTGCATGTCAGGTAAAGGCACTGGGGAGATGGCTGTCATTCCATCATCAATAAATGCACAAGTTTACGTTGATATTTTGGACACTTTTCTTATCCCATCAATTGAAAGGATGTTTGGGGATGATGAAATCATTTTTCAAGATGATAATGCATCTTGCCATAGACCAAAAACTGTGAAAACATTCCTTGCAAAAAGACACATAGGGTCAATGTCATGGCCTGCAAATAGTCCGGATCTTAATCCAATTGAAAATCTTTGGTGGAAGTTGAAGAAAATGGTCCATGACAAGGCTCCAACCTGCAAAGCTGATCTGGCAACAGCAATCAGAGAAAGTTGGAGCCAGATTGATGAAGAGTACTGTTTGTCACTCATTAAGTCCATGCCTCAGAGACTGCAAGCTGTTATAAAAGCCAGAGGTGGTGCAACAAAATACTAGTGATGTGTTGGAGCGTTCTTTTGTTTTTCATGATTCCATAATTTTCCCTGATTTCTTATAGTGTTTCTTAAAGCCAGAAAGTTGCCATTTGAAATGACTTTAGTTTTGTGTCATGTCTTGTGATCTGCTTTTTTTCTACAAAATTAAACAACTGAATGAACATCGTCCGAGGCCGGTGATTCCATAATTTTTGCCAGGGGTTGTAGATGGTTTGCGCTAATTTCTGGTCCTCTTTGGGTCTTGTGTCTATAAAGTATAAAAGTGATCCAGTAGAAGATATTTTCTAGAGAATGGCAGATACTTCATATGACCTGCTGTGACCCACTTATGGACTTAGTGTGCGGTTGACCATTTGTGGTTTTCTTCAAGAAAGTGATTTATTCTGTGACGACTTGTTTTGATAAGAAGGATTTTGTTGCTACACAGAATGACTGATCAGTTCCTGTTAAATGTTTGTGAAAATCTTGAAACTGTTAGCATGGCCTAAGCAGAGGGTCACCCCTTTGAGTCTGGTCTGCTTGAGGTTTCTTCCTCAATATCAACAGAGGGAGTTTTTCCTTGCCACTGTTGCCCATGTGCTTGCTCTAGGGGTTGGTAAGGTTAGACCGTACTTGTGTGATGCGCCTGGAGGCAGCTTTGTTGTGACTTGGTGCTGTATAAATTAAATAAATTGAAATTGAATTGAAATCTGAAAGCACGCTTTTCAGTCAGCCACACTGATTTTATTTAACTGGCATTGACATGTCTCAGCCATTTCATGGTCAGCATCATTTCCTTTTGTTCTGTTTTCTAGATTATGTAATTTATCAACCACCTTCATGACAGTTTATTGCTCATCTGTCACAACAACAAGAGCATGTTTTTTTTTTTTTTTTTTTTACACTAACAAGGATACTAGTGAGCAGGCAGCATAGCCTGCAACCTACAACCCCTGGCAAAAATTATGGAATCACCGGCCTCGGAGGATGTTCATTCAGTTGTTTAATTTTGTAGAAAAAAAGCAGATGACAGACATGACACAAAACTAAAGTCATTTCAAATGGCAACTTTCTGGCTTTAAGAAACACTATAAGAAATCAAGAAAAAAAGATTGTGGCAGTCAGTAACGGTTACTTTTTTAGACCAAGCAGAGGAAAAAAATATGGACTCACTCAATTCTGAGGAATAAGTTATGGAATCACCCTGTAAATTTTCATCCCCAAAACTAACACCTGCGTCAAATCACATCTGCTTGTTAGTCTGCATCTAAAAAGGAGTGATCACACCTTGGAGAGCTGTTACACCAAGTGTACTGACATGAATCATGGCTCCAACACGAGAGATGTCAGTTGAAACAAAGGAGAGGATTATCAAACTCTTAAAAGAGGGCAAATCATCACGCAATGTTGCAAAAGATGTTGGTTGTTCACAGTCAGCTGTGTCTAAACTCTGGACCAAATACAAACAACATGGGAAGGTTGTTAAAGGCAAACATACTGGTAGACCAAGGAAGACATCAAAGCGTCAAGACAGAAAACTTAAAGCAATATGTCTCAAAAATCGAAAATGCACAACAAAACAAATGAGGAACGAATGGGAGGAAACTGGAGTCAACGTCTGTGACCGAACTGTAAGAAACCGCCTAAAGGAAATGGGATTTACATACAGAAAAGCTAAACGAAAGCCATCATTAACACCTAAACAGAAAAAAACAAGGATACAATGGGCTAAAGAAAAGCAGTCATGGACTGTGGATGACTGGATGAAAGTCATATTCAGTGATGAATCTCGAATCTGCATTGGGCAAGGTGATGATGCTGGAACTTTTGTTTGGTGCCGTTCCAATGAGATTTATAAAGATGACTGCCTGAAGACAATATGTAAATTTCCACAGTCATTGATGATATGGGGCTGCATGTCATGTAAAGGCACTGGGGAGATGGCTGTCATTGCATCATCAATAAATGCACAAGTTTACGTTGATATTTTGGACACTTTTCTGATGTTTAAGGATGATGAAATCATTTTTCAAGAAGATAATGCATCTTGCCATAGAGCAAAAACTGTGAAAACATTCCTTGCAAAAAGACACATAGGGTCAATTTCATGACATAGGGTTAATGTCAACGAGCAGTGATTTGATGCAGGTGTTAGTTTTGGGGATGGAAATTTACAGGGTGATTCCATAATTTATTCCTCAGAATTGAATGAGTCCATATTTTTTTCCTCTGCTTGGTCTAAAAAAGTAACCGTTACTGACTGCCACAATCTTTTTTTTCTTGATTTCTTATAGTGTTTCTTAAAGCCAGAAAGTTGCCATTAGAAATGACTTTAGTTTTGTGTCATGTCTGTGATCTGCTTTTTTTCTACAAAATTAAACAACAGAATGAACATCCTCCGAGGCCGGTGATTCCATAATTTTTGCCAGGGGTTGTAAAATCTGTCATAATAAATGAATCCTCTCTGGTTTTCATTTTTGATGTAATGAATGCTTGTTGCATAGCCCCCAATATACCATTTAAACATACGGAGAGTCAGTGGAGATGAGGCAGAGTGTTACTGGCAGCAAAAAGTCAGTTGTCACGACAGCCTCGCTGCCCCTTTGCAGCATCACAAAGTGATGAGTAAAGTGGAGCCTTGATGCCGAGGAGAAAGTGGATTCAGGCTTCCGTCGTGTCATATGTGTGTTTAACAAGCTCAGCGCAGTGAAATGAGGATGTGTGGTATGTAAAGCATTTCTGCTATCTATAACATTGGTGAAATACACTCTAAAATACTTTTCATATTTCAGAACTGTAGCTGTTACCATTATTCCACATTTTCGTACGTGTTTATCTGTCCTGGGTTTGCAAAGTTCTTTTCAGATGGTTTGAAATCCTTTAAACTTGTGATGAATTGACTAGAAATGGTTTTCTCCTTTCTGTTTTAGAAATCTTCTTTATTTTCAGTTGTGCCATACCAAGAGCAGAATGTTTTACATTTCATGGCTGATATTTCACTGGATTTATAAAGGTCTAAAATCAGTAATAAAATGTCTTAAACTGTCTTTAATCTGGTTAAATTGGATATGGTCTGGTTTTATTTGAATGTAACATGTTTGTACAGTGACATTTTTTAACTGCTTCAAACAGCTCTAAAACTACGATAAAATGCTTTAACTTTAAAATTAGAAATAAAATTGTTTTGACTGATTGTGATAAAAGAAACTAAATATCTGTGGGTATTTTGTGTGTTGTTTTTTTTTTGTTTTTTTTTCTGTTAAAAGTCATTCTTCCTTGGGTTTTGAAATTGTTTAGGCATTTTTTTACTTTATTAGTATTTATAGGCTGATGAAAAATTAAACATAAAGACAACTAAATGTCATCATTATCCTTGTATATTAACCTACAGTCCCAAATCAGAGTAAGTTGAGACAGGATTGGAAATCCAAATAAAAATGCCGCAATGATTCTTACATTTACATTGTCTTCTGTTTCACTGCAGACAGTATGAACACAGATATTTCATGTTTGGTCTGTCAACTTCATACATCCATTTCTACTTTTCAGGCCTGCAACACATTCTAAAAAAGTTGGGACAGAAGCAGTTTAGGGTCAGTAATGAGGTAAAAAAAAAAAAAGTCCAGATGATGTCAGCTGATGACTGTAATCATGATTTTGCACAAAGAAGCATCCACGAAAGGCAGGAGCAAAGATGGGCAGAGGATGTCCCTTCATTCATTTATTCATTCATTTTCTGTACACACTTATTCCATTTAAGGGTCGCAGTTCGGCGCGGGGGGGTGGGGGTGGGGGGCTTTAACCTATACCATTGGTTATCGATTGTAGGGTTGACACATATAGACAGACAAACACATTCACACCCGCACCTACGTTCAGTTTAAAGTTTACAATTCACCTAACCTGCACGTGTCTGTACATGGGAGGAAGCCAGAGCACCTGGAGGGAACCCACGGAAAAACAGGGAGAACATGCAAACACCAAACAGAAAGGACCAGGTTGGAAGCAAACCCAGGACTTCGTTGCTGTGAGAAGAAGACATTCACTAATGCCACTTAAAACTTTACTGTGCAAAAAATAAGCCTGATGATAACTTTAACCAGAAGCAGCGTCGACTTCTCTGGGCTTGAAGGTGTCTGGGTTCGATCATCTCACTGTGGACATATATACTGTGGTCAGACGAATTGGTATTCCAAATTCTTTTTTAGAAGAAATGTACACCTTGTGCTCTGAACCAGAGACGGAAAGCACCAGCCAGACTGTTAACAGAGAAAAGTTCAAAAGCCAGGGTTTATCATTATGTGGGGTTATGTCAGTGCCCTTGGCAAAGAAAAATGAGACAACAATGACCTCGTGCTGTTGCACGTTAAAATGTGTTTGCAGGAAGAATAGGCCAACATAACACCTGAAATGCTTCATCACTTGGTGTCCTCAAAGTCAAAATGTCTTTTAACTGTTCTGAGAAGGAAAGGCAACATTTCAAATTGGGAATAGACTATGTGCATTGACGTCACACACAACACGCGGTTTTGTGTAGGCAGCCATACTGGACGGTAAGCTCCGTGTACACACAGCATGGCCGATGCTGGAACATTGGTAGACGACCAAGCTAATTTGTCCCATATAGCTAAAGCTCTCAGTCCTGAAAATCAGAAGAGGTATTTAGAGAAAATACAGAGAATCAACGTGAGTCCCTCAAGAAGTTCACCAGTTCTATCGATTTTGAGTGGAAGCCAGACGTGGGGTATGATATCCACGCCTTCTCAACTACTTTATCAACACTGGACACAGGAGAAACCCTGAAGGCATATAGAAGTTTGGATGCATACAGCTTCTTCATGGCTGGATGGGTGCAGGATGTGGTCATCAGTTGGGTTACTGATGACATATAAAAGCCAGAGTAAGTACAGTAAAACTCGCCTAAACAGTCATTGTATAAACCAGATACCGGCCAAAAGCAAAAGTTCCAATGTTTTTGTATGGTTTTACGTGTAATAAACACCGTATATAACGGTTTTTCGCTCACATCGGCCAAAACGTCCTGTCTGACCACAATGCATTTCCATTAAACACCCCTCCACATACCGGACAGAGTAGTCTGGACGTGACCAATAACAGAGGTATAAATTAAAGTTCAGCACTGACACTGACTGATTCGAGGAAAGTGGTTACCGCATTTCCTTTATTAAAAGACTGACCATTTATTTTTTCAAACCATGCTCAGACACGGGACCCGCAGTCTGACGTGCACCTGCTAATTAAATCGGACACCGCCAAAAGGCTGTGATTTGTCACTTTTACGGTTTCACTCCTTCCTCTCCCATCATATTTTAATAGTTTTCGCAGTGCACACTTGGATTAGATTTCAATCATGGATCAAATACGTTTGGCATAAAAGTCAGCAAATATGACCAACTTTACAACACAGTCAAAAAGCTACAAAGACTCTCAAATGACCCTCAATTCATGGAGGAAATTGTACACCTTACCTTTGGCTTGGAGGTTTGAAGAACTTGTTGAGGGACAAATTAATCCAGAAAAAACATCAGACGGAGAACTTGAAAACTCACTTTTCACACTGCTCTTTATCAGCAGGAAAACAATAAAAAATGTACTCAGGAGCCCTTCTTTTGATGTCTCGTGCAATTGTATGCACAGCAATGAAACACCATGTTGGTATAATTTGTGTAGACAGTTGTAAATAAAGCGAAAAAGCACACCTGCTAAACATAAGGTTCAATCAATTGCCGTTCAGGCAATGCGGAAGTTGCTGTCCAGTATGGCTGCATGAGCACATATCACATGATCTATGGCGTCACCTGCACATCTATATGTTGCAGACATTAAATGCATGAATGATACAGGTATATTAAGTTAACAAATAAAATGAGGTTGAACACAAAAAACATGAAATATCTTGAGTTCATACAGTCTGGAATAAAATAGAATCAATGTACAGTATTTTGTCTTCAATTTAAACTTTTTATTTTCCTGGAGTTTGTCCTGTAAATTTGGACACTGCATCATGCAAAAAAGATAATCTGGTTTTCTGCACTCACTGCTTTGTAAAAGTCTTTAATCTTCCTGATGCAGACATCAAATATGAAGAAAGTGTTCATTCATATGTAAATTAAAGCTGAGTCTCCCTTTCCTGCCTCATTTCAACAACCAAATACAGGCTCAATCAGCTTTTGTTTTGGAGTGGATTAGCTTTCATTTGGGGCCAAATTAAAGGAAGACTTAGTTTAATCATCTCTATGAATATGTAGATGCTTGTATCTTTGGTGTCAGGACTGCAGGGCGAGAGGAGTTCTAAAGAGAAAAGCATTATGCCTCAAAGTGAGCAGTCCCAAAGCATAATATGCCAAGTCTGGGTTTACCCAGAAGCTTTTGAACAAGCTTAAGGGCCTGATATGGTAAAATAGGCATGACTGGTGCCTCACAGCTATCTGGAAAACAACCCAACCAAACAGCTGTCAGTAGAAACACCGGGTGGTTGGGGGGAGTGAGGACCCTGAACACCCCGGGGAATCACTCTGCCATTGCCAAGAAATGTTTTATTGAGCACCTTGTTTCCTTGTTGTCTGGTTATGTCTGTGGTTATAGGAGGCCTTTGCAGCAGTGCTTAAATCAAAAGCTTTCATTTATACAAAACATAAGTGCTTCATCTTCTCAGTAGTTGACATGGTTTGTGTTGTGCTCTAGTTTGTTGCATGTTGAAATCATGAACCATTGAACACAAGTTCTGTTTTTAATGGTTTAAAACCTCTCATGTGATGTGTTCTCCATGCAGACCAGCGTGTGGTGTCTTTCTGTACCATGACTGACATGCAGCGGGCCGAGGCTCTGCAGATTTCAAGAGAGCTGACCAGACGAGTGGTCGAGGCAGAAGGAGCAACGCTGGAAGCGGAGTAGGCGTTTTACCACAGTCTTAAATGACACGCTCAAAAACAACACAGTAAAGCTTCCTTCTCACTTTCACAGACATGCATCCTTTAAGGTCATGGTCTATAACCATGACAAAGTGGTTGGTGAAGATCATCATTGCCCACAAATGTGATCTAGACTTGTACGATACGATGTGTGCAAAAACAGCTATTTCACACCTGCACTATAACATCCCAGTGATGTCATGTATGACAAACTTATGGGCTGCAAGGGATGAGTTTGTAACTGAAAAAAAGGGAATTTTCAAACACTGTAAATCACACCACTATTAAAACGAAACAAAGACCCAATGAAGAAATATCCTCATTCAACATGGATGACCTCTTGCACCTTTTTAGGGTTTTCCAAGGTGTGGATAAGGTTTCAAACCATGGCTTTCTGGGATGCATATCCGTGAACGTGAAAATGCGATGCATATGTCATCATTGTCGGGAACCTGGCCACCATGATAAGAGTCAAGTGAGACATTTGGCATTGTAAACAAATATACAACATCAGATTCTGAGACATATTCAAGTGCTGGCGTATATATTTTTGGTAGCAGCTTCTTTCATAATTTACTGTTAGCTTGCAAACATTATGTCATCGCCTTCTGCAGTGCATTGTTTACTCTAGGGGTCGACCGATTATTGGTTGACCCATTGGCCCTTTCTAGAATACTTTGGACACCACTGTTTTACATCCTCAAACCCTGGTCCCACCGAATAATGAGCCACGTAGCATGTTTTTCTTGTATGAGTCCAGTTATTCAACAAAAGTGGGAGAATAGTGGCTCTGAGAGGCTCTTAGAGGCAGAATATTCGGCTAACAAGGCTCATCTCTGAGCATGTTGCTAATTTCAAGAATTTCAAAATTTAGAACAACAGGATGGGGCAGTTTGTGTATGAGTTACTGCAAGAGCAAACAAGGATTTTAGAGGCATGTTTGTGGTGTGGACGAGGCTGTTAAAAACCCATTATCTGAGCACCTAGCAGCTACGAGAACAGGACAGGCTATTTTGGCTCAGCCCTCTTGCGCACTCCAATCCCAACTGCTTTGTGCGCTGAACCCTATATATAAAATAATTATTTTGTAGCGGATCAATCATTTTCTGTCAGTTTGGATGTTGAAAACACCTCTAATCACTTCTGGGATCACAGAGGGCATTTGGAGCTTTTTTCCTCTCTGTTACGTGCGCTGAAGTGGAGAACATATTTGGAACAGCTTAAAAGGTAATTATTTGTAATGTTTATATTGTAATAGCTTGGTAAAACAGGTGCATGTTCATTCCTTCTTCATAAGCAACTGTAAAAGTATGTTTATGATAGATTTAACATCACATGAGGCACACACTATACATGCTGATGACTCCAGACGAGCATTTAGCAGGACGTGAGCGCGCAAAAGAGTGATTTTGCAGACATTAACGGATGAAGACAAAGTTAAAAGTTGGATCACCGGTGTCAAAATAATGGAAGCTGTGGAAGAAATAAGGCCAGCGCGAAGAAGCACAGAGGCAACTGTCCAGGAACCCATTGTTTGGTTCTAGCTGGTCTGTGGATTTGTTTTGTGTTTTTTATTTTGGGCGGGGGGGGGGTGATCCACACAGTTGCGGTTGTATATAATTAAAGCGGCCACCTCATTGTGGTGTCTTTTTTTTTTGTGGGCACAGAGAGCTGGGTGAACACGCAGAACTGCTGCATTTAATGACTCTGGAACACAGGTGAACAGCAGCCTGGTGCACGGATGCGCACAACGGCGGCACTGTGCAGGAGTGTTTTTTGTTTTTGTTTTTTTTTGTTTTGTTTTTTTTTGTGGACTGTGTCTAAAAAATGTGACATCTTGAATGGCTGCTGTGAATTGAAAACCCACACTTTAAAGGGACCAGGTGTAGGATTGGTGGTGGATTGGACCAAACCCATGCCGAAACGTGCACCAACGTCGCGTTACATGGTGCTTCATGGATCATATGTAGCTTGACATGGATCTTATACGGTGACACGAGCCATTCGGGGCTAGATGGGGCTCAAATGACAGGTCGGTCGTGGCTCATTAGAGGCTGATTCCTGGCACTTTTCGAGGTACATAGAGGCTTCTTCATAGCAGATACATGATAGATTTATACGTGGATCATTATTCGAAAAATCACTGACAAATCCATTCATGGCTTTATTATTTGGTGGGACCAAGGCTTCACTCGCTCATCTTCAACAACATACTTCATTTAAGGGGGGGGAGCTGAAGCCTCTCCCAGCAGTTACAGGGCGGGAGGCGGCGTACACCCTGGGGATAGGACGTCAGTCTGCAGGGCCACATAGAGACAAACACATTCACACCCACACACACATCTAGAGACAATTTAAAGTTTCCAGTCCACCTAACCTGCATGTCTTTGGATGTGGGAGGAGCGGAGGGAAACCACACAAACAGGGGGAGAACATGTGAACTCCACACAGAAAGCCCATGTGGGAATCAATCCCATGACCTTCTTGTGAGGCAACAGTGCTAACCACTAATCCACCGTGCTGCCCATATTTCACACCCTATCTCCTTTTTTTCCCATATGAATGCTCTTTTTGAATATGCGCAGTAGAATAAGTGTAAACATGTAAAAAAGGGACACTCAGTCTTTTGAATGTTTTCTTGGCTCCTAATTTTCCATGAGATGAAGAATGCCAAAGTTACAGCCATTTTTCTTTTAGCGTTATGTGAATGTAGTTTATGCCAACATAGGTCATCCACATGCTGGAACTATTAGTAACACACCCAAAAGTGGGAGAAGAAGAATTAGTAACACACCCAAAAGTGGGAGAAGAAGAAACTGTTGTACTTTTTCCACACCCTCTCAGTTACTCATAAAAGCATTTTCACATTTCTTTTGTATGTCCACCTCATTCAGCTAAACTCACTCTCAGAGCCTCAGAGTAGCCACAAGCACTCCCTTGTTCCTCTCTTCATTTGAATAGACAGCGAATGCCCTGCTTTTGCATCAGACAGCCGTCCACACTGCTGTAGAATTTGTTTGTTAGATGACCATTCAAACGGCCGTGTTGGCTGCAGGTGTCGAAATAAATAGAAAAACAAGCTGTTTATTTACTGATAGTTGTTGGACGTATCTGTGAACGGTGTCCAAAAACCTCACGATCCCCTCTGTCGACCAAATTTGTCATCGTTGACCATAACCTGTCCTAATTACCTGCACGCTACATCAAAATAAAACCTTTGACACACACCTCAGCAAGGGTTGATGGGATTGGTGATGTCACATGAAAATCATAAATATTTATTCATATTTATATTAATCATATTTATTTTTACTCATATTTGATGAATAAATACCATGACGATTTAATTAATTTAAAATTGGACCAACAAAAAATCAGATCAAACATGGAAACAGAGGATAAAATATATGACATAGACACTAATATTGATGAAAGTATATTTGACTTAAAAACGATTGGTTGTGAGTATTATACAGTAAGAACAGCTGAATAGTGAAAAAATTGCAGAAGATACCTTGTCACTCATACATATAAACAGTCGAAGCTTGTATTGTAAAATGTCACAAATAATAAAATATTTAAATCAGTTTAAAAATAGATTTAATATTGTTGCAATCACTGAATCTTGGCTTAAAGATGATCTCATGGATGAAGTTCAAATGGAGGGATATGAGCTGTATTTTGTAAACAGAAGATATAAAAAAGGCGGTGGTATTGCTCTGTATACAAAAACAGATCTGATGTGTACAATTGTTGAAGAAATGACAATTATGAATGATGTCATAGAAAT
The DNA here is from genome assembly GCF_902500255.1 of Thalassophryne amazonica. NCBI lineage: Eukaryota > Metazoa > Chordata > Actinopteri > Batrachoidiformes > Batrachoididae > Thalassophryne > Thalassophryne amazonica. The sequence continues at coordinate 59,995,062 of NC_047115.1, read as the reverse complement.
TGTAACAGTGGAACTTGTACATGAAACATCTAAGAATATTTTAATCAGTTGTGTATACAGAGCACCAGATTCTTGTGTTGTGAAATTTACAGATAAAATAATTGAATTATTCCATCAAATTAAAAACAAAACGCTTTTTATGTGTGGGGACTTTAATATTAACATAGAAAGCTCCAGCTGCCAAAGATTAAGTGATTTTGTGAATTCAATGTATAGTTTGGGGTTATTCCCCTTGATAACAAAACCAACCAGAATTACATCGCAAAGTGCAACGGTAATTGATAATATATTTACAAACAGAACAGATGAAATTATCAAGAATGGGATCTTCATGACAGATATTAGCGACCATTTGCCAATTTTTTCAATATTTAAATATAAAAATAGGTACAACAAAAAAACTGATATAAACTTTAAAAGAGATAAATCAGTAAAAGCCTTAGAGGCATTAAAATATGACCTTAAAAATCAAAACTGGGAAGAAGTTTATGTCAGTGATGTTAATGTAGCATATAACTCATTTATGAAAATATTGATGAAATCATACAATAAAAATTGTAAATTAATTGAAATTAGTAAGAAAAGAGTAAATAAACCATGGCTGACAAAGGGAATAAAAAATGCTTGTGCAAAGAAAAACTATTTATACAGGTGCTTTTTAAAATTGCAAACAAAGGAATCAGAACATAAATACAAAAAATATAAAAATAAACTATTAACAATAATTAGGAAACAAAAAAAAGATTATTACAGTGAAAAACTAAATAAGAGTAAAGATAATATGAGGATAACATGGGGAATTATAAAAAGTGTGATTGATAGTGATGGAACGAAAGAAACTATTCCAAATTACTTTAAGGAAAATAAAGAGATATATGATATAAAAGAAGTTGCAAATGGGTTTAATGATTATTTTTCAAATGTAGGGTCAAGTCTGGTGGGAAATAAACCAATAATAGAAGATAAATTATGTACATTGGTAAATACGGTCAATAGTATTTTCCTGGACAATGTGGAAAAAGATGAAATAAGAAATATTGTAAAAAACTGTGTAAGCAAAAGATCAACTGACCATGAAGATTTAGACATGATGACTGTAAAAAGTATAATAGAAATTGTTATTGAACCATTTACTTATATTTGTAATCTGTCTCTGTCAACTGGGGTTTTTCCAGATGAAATGAAAATTGCTAAGGTAGTCCCATTATATAAAAATGGAGACAAACATAATTTTTCTAATTACAGGTCAGTATCATTGCTTCCACAGTTTTCTAAAATTATGGAAAAAGTTTTTGTAACAAGATTGGATAAATTTATTGAGAAACATATTTTAAATAATGCTCAGTATGGATTCAGAACAAAACATTCGACAGCTATGGCAATTATGGAACTAATAGAGAAAATATCAACAACAATAGATAATAAGGATTATTTTGTAAGTATTTTTATTGACCTGAAAAAGGCTTTTGATGTTATAGACCACTCAAGATTGCTCCACAAGTTACAACAATATGGAATAAGAGGTGTTGCATATCAGTGGGTAAAAAGCTACTTAGAAAATAGAAAACAGTTTGTTCAGATAAATAATACCAAATCAGAATTGTGTAACATTATTTATGGAGTACCACAAGGATCGGTACTTGGACCCAAACTGTTCATTTTGTATATCAATGATTTTGTGAATGTATCCAATGTGCTTGGCAGCATTTTATTTGCTGATGATACAACGCTGTTTTACTCTGGATCAGATATACAGGAAGTAGCACAAGTGATAAATACAGAGTTGGAAAAAGTTAAACATTGGTTTGATATAAACAGATTGTCACTAAATATTAATAAGACAAATTTCATATTGTTTAATGATAGAGCGAAAAAAAAATAATGTGTCATTACAAATAGATGGAATGGATATACAAAGGGTAAAAGAAATGAAATTTTTAGGAGTCATGATTGATGAAGATCTTACATGGAAGTCACACATAAATTACATAAAAGGAAAAATAGCGAAAGCCATTGCTGTTTTGCATAAAGTAAAATATTCATTAAATAGTTATGGTTTATTAACATTGTACAATTCATTGATTGTCCCATATTTAACTTACTGTGTAGAAATCTGGGGATCAACATATACAACCTATATACAACCTTTATTTATTTTGCAGAAAAGAGCTTTAAAAGTGATTAGTAACAGTGGTTTTAGAGATCCATCTAATCCATTGTTTATTAAGTATAGGGTACTTAAATTTCATGATTTAGTCGATTTTGAAAATATTACAAACGATGTACCAAGTTAATAAAAATACTTTACCAGCAAACATTCAAAATACGAGGTCTGTCCATAAAGTATCGTACCTTTTTATTTTTTTCAAAAACTATATGGATTTCATTCATATGTTTTTACGTCAGACATGCTTGAACCCTTGTGCGCATGCGTGAGTTTTTCCACGCGTGTCGGTGACGTCATTCGCCTGTGAGCACGCCTTGTGGAAGGAGTGGTCCCGCCCCCTCGTCGGATTTTCATTGTCTGGAAATGGCGGAATGAAAAGGACTTTTTTTCCATCAGAATTTTTTCAGAAGCTGTTAGAGACTGGCACCTGGAAACCATTCGAAAAATTTATCTGGCTTTCAGTGAAAATTTTACGGGCTTCACAGAGAATAAGGACTTTAACTACAGGTTTAAGGACCCCTTTAAAGGACGGTCGGTGCGCCGCGCTGCGAGCTGCGACGACGCGGCACAAACCACTGGATCGTTTCTAAGCTGATGGCTCTGTGGATACGAGACCGTCGTGTGCTTTTTCTCTGGTTATCACAAGACCTGGACATCAGCCATTTTCCGGCAGATTTCACTTTTAACAAGAGATTTTGTCACGGAAAGCCGCACGGAGGCTTCGCGCGTCACGACTGATTCGCTGATGAAGCGAGACAAAGGAACACCTCCGTTTCGGAGTGTTAGAGGACAAGTTTGGACATGTCTATCTCGGCTTTCAGTGCTTACCAGTCGAGTGAGTATAAAAGAACTTGTGGAGACCTCGTATGTTTGAAAAAAGAGTAAGTAGTTATAAATTGAAAGGAATAGAAGTCTTTAAAAAACCAAGATTTAGAACCAAAGTAAAGGAAAGGAGTATTGCAGTAAATGGTGTCAAATTATGGAACAATCTTAATAAAGAAATTAAAGAATTAAGGTCGCTTAAATTATTTAAAAAACATATTAAATTAGATGTATTAAGTAAGTATGAAACTATGAAGTAAGTCAGTGGGCTGCAAGAAAGTCAAAAAAAAAAAAGTAAACTGTTAATAATGTTTGGAGTGTCTTAAGTTTAAATGTAACCTGTCAGTGATGTAATCTATTAATTAATGGTCATAATTATGAAATGGGTCAGTGGTATGTGACAAGTTAAAGAAATGCAATCTGTTAAATAATGTTGACTATGATGCTGTATATTGAAAGATTGTATTGTTAAAAGGGGCAGAAATCATAAGACTTGTTCTTCTTTCTGCTCCTTTTCATTCTGGTATTGTGGTGCTTTTGTTTTTTGCTTTTCTGTTTTTTTTTAAATGAATGAAATAAATATAAAAAAAAAAATTGTCTTGTTTGTCCCTTACAGGTCTCCTTCCACTCTGACTGGAAAAGTGAACCAGCTGGAGGTGATTCTCAGGCAGCTACAGAACGACCTCAGAAAGGTGACGTCTTCAGTATCTACAGCAGGAATTAGGAACAGTTTTGAGAGTTGCTGCTTGTGTCACAGAGTTCAGGACAATAGACGCTGAGTAATGATTTCCTGAATTTGTCATATGTACTCGTCCACTTAATTCAATGTCCTGCTTCCTTTGATTATTGTGCCCTGGTCTAACGTGTCCCCACCTCCACTAATGTTCTTAAATTAGAGAAAGGAAATACTCTATCTGCTTCGTCGTCCTGTTACTGCCTCTCATTTACAGTGCGGCGGGAAGGCGGATGTTCCTGTAATAGCGGGAATCTTATCTACCGTCGCTCATGTGCTTTTTTTCTGTGCCGTTATCAGGAGAAGGAGGACAAGGCGATGTTGCAGGAGGAGGTGCAGCACCTGAGGCAGGACAACATGCGTTTGCAGGAGGAGAGCCAGACGGCAGCGGCTCAGCTCAGGAAGTTCACAGAGTGGTTTTTTCACTCCATTGACAAGAAGCCCTGAAAGATGAGGAGTGAGACAGCCTTTGCACCTCCTGGTTACCAACGCAACTCCTACGCAAGCTCCCCAGATGATCCACAGACAATTTGAAAACAAACCAAAACTTTTAAAACACCTCTTCAGGAGGCTGCATTCCGCGCCTGACGCAGAGAGACTACAAACCCCAATCCAGACCTGATTTTATTTTTTGGTGGCCTCCTCTGTCTGTGGTGCAGGGCTGTTTCTGAAGGTAAAGGTTTCTCCATCTTGGCAAACGAGACTCATGGGAAACCTCCTGATCTTCAAAGCGGCTCCAAGCCGTGGCATCTTTTTCCACTAATGGAATTTAACCGTAGAGCTCATTTACTGTAGTCAAACTATAATCTACCTACATATGTGACGTCAGTCTACTGTACTTTATTATTCTGCGCGCAGTCACACGGCTGTTTTCTGTGGCGGCTGCAGGAAACGGGAGCGGGTGGAGGAGTGCACGGAGCATCATGAAGTGGTACTTACTGTCTGCTGGCACCAAGTGGGTTCCACACGCGGTGGTGTTGAAAAGAACAGCAGGGAGGGGACATGAATGTAGCTCAACTGAGACCATTGTTTTATTTCTGCTTTCCAAAGTTGCAAACGTTTGGAGGCCTGATGTTTGAATGTTTGAGGGTGTATTTTTTTTTTTTTTTTTTTTTTTTATTTCACAGCTGGTCAAATGGCAGTAATCTTGATTTTTTTTTTTTTTTTTTTAAGGTGCATTCCCTACACCTACATGTCTGTAGTTTTAAATTCACTGAGAAAAAAATGTGTGAGCAATAACAAAGTAGTCATTACAAAACTGTGTTTTTCAAAAAAATTAAAAAATTAGCACAAAGGTGAAGCGTTGCTGTCAGGAAGCAGTTGTATTTGACAGACTGTGCCTAAAACTCTCAGTTGTAAAAGTATTGTTTCTGTTTGCTTTTTAGGCCTCTTTTATAAATACATGCCTTGTCTGTGGCTCACTGATATAAAAGTGCGTGTGTGTGCGCACGTAGTTTATCACAGCAAACTGCTGATGCAGAGCAGCACCAGCAGTGATCCACACTACAATGCCAAATGTGTTTATTTCTGTACATATCTGCCACAGAAGTGTCTTGTATTTAACACTATTATTTAAGCTTATTTAACCTGAAGTTGTTTATTTTATTAAGGGTATTTGTCATTGTTTCTGCACTAAGGACAGATAGAGCTCTGTGTATGTTGTAAAGTGTGTAGCTTGCCAGGGCAAACAAACAAACAAACAAACAAAAAAGTATATATTTAAATATATAAATGATGATTTTTGGAGTTTCCAACATTTGGATGCTGCTAGGTTACAGTTTGCTGATTTGTATGCTTTTAATAACGTCTCTGTAAACTGTCTCAGCCTTGATGGGGCAATGGTTGCTTTTTTTGTTTTGTTGTACTTTTTGTTTTTTAATAAATGTAGTTGTAAAAATATGTGCTTGTGGTAGTTTCCAATAACTGACGAGGTTATGGACAGATGTTCGTCAGATTTTGGTTTTGTAGGTTCAGATTATGGGATGAGGGGCAAAAGATTAAAGATTAGGTCTGGATCTGGGGTATTTACTCAGGACAGTGCATCACACTTTTATTAAACTATACAGTACGTATCATGGTACATTGCCGACAATATGATTCAGGAGTGATGCTTTTTATTATAGAATGATTCGATCTTGTGTGATACAATGCATCCCGATATAATTCTTTGTTAAATGTAGACATTAGTTTTCAATGAAGAACTAAAATAAGCCAAAAGTCTCATTACATGAAAAACCAGGGACCTTCTTTGGGTTTTTTCTTGTGTACCGCAGTGTTGTTGACCACTGGGGGCAGTGCCACAGACAGTAACACACAACGGAGCAAAGAGGAAGACTAGAAGAAGAAGCCAGCCGCTCTTATCAAAGCATATCTTTACTCATCTAAACCGGCATGATTGTTGACTAAACACAGCTTTCTAACAGGTGCCTTTATGCTCGCGACTAGTATCAGACATGTTGATTTTGTTT
>NC_047115.1:59131485-59320872 GCF_902500255.1 Thalassophryne amazonica | reverse complement strand
GTCGTAACAGTCCCTAGGTGCACAAGCATTTCACTATTTATATCTCTATTACATGCAGTATTTTATGATGGCACAATCACATTAGATTAGAGAGAACCTTATTTAGAACTTTATTAATCCCTTGGGAAGACTCCTTCAGGGATTATAACACAAGTATAAGATTAATGTTTCTAAACAAAAATACCGTCAAAAATTTCAAGAAGCACATAAAACCTTTATTATTAAACATACATAACAGAGCCTGTTTCATGACATCTTACCCTTTATTGTTCCATGCAAATGTTATGTTTAAGGATGGCCAGCAGACGTCGCCATATCTGACTGTATCAAAAGATTCAAAACACTCAACCATGGCTTCATATTGATTCAATGGTTCAAAACGCTTCAGTTTCTCCGTCACTAATTTTCATCAGTAAAATGCAGCAACCACTAATTATTACCATATATGCACGGATAAAATTACAGTCATGGGTACTTTGATGTGTTGCAAACCGGGATGTTAATTAATGTGGGACCACCTTAAACACTAACTTACTGAAGAACAAAGCAGAGAGTAACGTACCTGGATCTTGCATAACGTCTAAATCAATACATGATGCCTGTTTCTCTGTCAATGTTTCTGGCATCAAACTCACCAGTTTTGTCAGTTTCTATTGTCTTTCCACAGATTTTGACTCATTTTGTTTGGCTGCGGTACAAAGATTTTTTTTTTTTTTTTTTTTTTTTAGTTTGGTAGCACTGACATGCGTTTTTAAAACAGACTGATTTATACCGCATGCAAAACTCTTTGGCATAAAATTAAAAATGCATAAATACGCAAAAATGTGCAAATTAATTATCACATAAATATTTCTCAAAATAGCTGTCAGCTATCAATCAAAACGGGATTCAGCCTTTTGACTGATCGTCCAATCATTGTATGGAGGTCTAGCATCCTGGCCCACCCACAGCTCCATTCACCCCAAAGACGCTGGGCCGCTGGGGGCAGGACACAATCGTGGCATTTAACCAATGACCGCCGAGTTTCAAGGCAATGAAAAAAGACATTGAAAGCAGTCCCATTGACGTGAACGGACGCTCGGCTGACCACAGACTGTATAAGAAAAAGATTCATGAGAAGTTAACAAAGTAGTCAGTCGATTTGTGATAAGTAGCTGATTCTGAACGAACTCAACTTCAAGATAAACGTGTTCTAATGCATTTGTAGTCAATGAAATGTTAACAAACTGTGCATATTTGACCACTTAATTTTTTTACATTTTTGGGAAAGCTGAGCTTTCCTTGCAGTCTTAGAGAAATGATCGGTTATGAAAGAGTGAAACCAGAAAAGTGACAAATCACAGCCTTTTGCAATGTCCGATTTAACAGGTGCGTCGGGCTATGGAGAGCCAGGCAGAGGGCTGTGTCCTAAAGCTCTTTGGTTTGTCACACCCAGGGATATGTGTGAAACTTCACACCATATTACAGTGCAGGCAACAAGGTCCCGTGTCTGAGCACAGTTTGAAAAATAAATGACTGGTCTTTTTATCACAGAAATGTGGTACCCACTTTCTTCGAATTAGCAAGTGTCACTGTGTAACTTCATTTTATACCTCTGTTACTGGCCACAGCCATGCTGCTCTCTCTGGTATATGCGAGGGGTTTTTAATTGAAATGCATTGCGATTGGACGCACCGTTTTGTTCTGTCAGCGAAAATCCATTATACAAAATGTGGTATATACGGTGTTGGAAAACCGTACAAAAGCATTGGGACTTTTGCTTTTATCCAGTGAGTGTGAATATCCCTTTCTGCATTGAAACCAAGTGCACTAACCACTTGGCTACCACCCCTGCATATGCGCATGCACACACACACACACACACACACACCACAGCTCACTGAATGTTAATGACTTATCCATTGCATGTGTACTGTATGGTTCAATACAAATATATGTATTGTGACACCCCTAAAATATACTCAACAAAAATATAAACGCAACACTTTTGGTTTTGCTCCCATTTTGTATGAGATGAACTCAAAGACCTAAAACTTTCTCCACATACACAATATCACCATTTCCCTCAAATATCGTTCACAAACCAGTCTAAATCTGTGATAGTGAGCACTTCTCCTTTGCTGAGATAATCCATCCCACCTCACAGGTGTGCCATACCAAGATGCTGATTAGACACCATGATTAGTGCACAGGTGTGCCTTAGACTGCCCACAATAAAAGGCCACTCTGAAAGGTGCAGTTTTATCACACAGCACAATGCCACAGATGTCGCAAGATTTGAGGGAGCGTGCAATTGGCATGCTGACAGCAGGAATGTCAACCAGAGCTGTTGCTCGTGTATTGAATGTTCATTTCTCTACCATAAGCCATCTCCAAAGGCGTTTCAGAGAATTTGGCAGTACATCCAACCAGCCTCACAACCGCAGACCACGTGTAACCACACCAGCCCAGGACCTCCAAATCCAGCATGTTCACCTCCTAGATCGTCTGAGACCAGCCACTCGGACAGCTGCTGAAACAATCGGTTTGCATAACCAAAGAATTTTTGCACAAACTGTCAGAAACTGTCTCAGGGAAGCTCATCTGCATGCTCGTCGTCCTCATCGGGGTCTCGACCCGACTCCAGTTCGTCGTCGCGACTTCGCACAGCCATTGAAGAGGAGTGAACCAACATTCCACAGGCCACAATTGACAACTTGATCAACTCTATGCGAAGGAGATGTGTTGCACTGCATGAGGCAGATGGTGGTCACACCAGATACTGACTGGTATCCCCCCCCCCAATAAAACAAAACTGCACCTTTCAGAGTGGCCTTTTATTGTGGGCAGTCTAAGGCACACCTGTGCACTAATCATGGTGTCTAATCAGTATCTTGATATGGCACACCTGTGAGGTGGGATGGATTATCTCAGCAAAGGAGAAGTGCTCACTATCACAGATTTAGACTGGTTTGTGACCAATATTTGAGGGAAATGGTGATATTGTGTATGTGGAAAAAGTTTTAGATCTTTGAGTTCATCTCATACAAAATGGGAGCAAAACCAAAAGTGTTGCGTTTATATTTTTGTTGAGTGTATATAACATGCACAGTACTGTATGACCATATCAACATTGTCTGTGTGCAGCTTTCATTGAATTTTGCTCTGCTATGCATAATTTCTTATCTTGCAGGATGATTAGAGACCTTTTTGTTAGCTGCAATGGGCTGAACCAGGTGACGGAGCTGGTGTACCTTGACCAGACACGTTCTCTGGCTTTAAAGGTGTTTGAGACCCTAATAATAGGCATTGAACCCCAGCAACTAGATGGGGTGCTTCAGGAGCTGGAGGATCCTAATGCTGAAGAAAGTGAGTCTGTCTTGGGCCTGACTGAAGAACTGGGGTCTCGAGGGTCTGGAGAGGGCCCACAGAGCCTCAGCAAGTTCTATGAAGGATTAAAGGAAGCATATCCCCGTCATAAGTGCAGGACTGGGCAGGGTCGAGCACTAGGTCATAGCCGAGCAGACACCCACCTCCATGTCATCAACTTGTTCTTGTGTGTGGCCTTTTTATGTGTCAGCAAAGAAGGTGATTCTGACCGTGATTCGGCAAACGACTCTGAGGACACATCTGGTTATGACAGTACAGCTAGTGAACCTCTAGGAGGGCGACTACCCTACCTGTCCCCAGATAGTGTGGCTTTGCCTTCCAAAGATCAGGTTCACCGGGCTGCAGACATTTGGTCAGTGTGTCGTTGGATCTACTTGACCAGTGCTTTATTCCAGAGGCAGTTCTACAGACTTGGAGGCCTAGATGTCTGCTTGCGCCTTATGGTCATGGTTATTCAAAAGCTTTCCTGCAAGACCAAAGATGGGAAATCTAAAAAAAAGAGGGAGGGCAAGAGCAAAGGCACCCCTGAATCTGCTGCTCCAGCCTCCTCACAAGGCCTGGATGAGATGACTCGTGACTTTTCCGACATTCTCAGCACAGGTCCAGCTGAAGGAAAGACCAAAGATTCAACGAAGAAGATGGAAGAAGAGTGGCTGCTACAAAGTATTCGTCTTCTTGAGGCTCTGTTGGCTATTTGTCTACACAGTGCTAACTCAACCCTACAAAAAGTAGAGCCTGAACTTTCTTTTCAGGTACATCATTTTCTATTGTACTGACAATACCATGGTGACACAGTTACCCAAACTTCAATTAGACTGTTTGTTTTCATGTCTAGCTCCAGTCAGTGGAAGAGACCCTGTCTGAAGTAAGAGATCAGCTCTCTCGCTCTGGTTTGGTGAACTCTGACCTTGCTGTACCCCTCTTCGACTCTCTGCTGAGAGTGGCTTTGGCTGAGGTGTCAATTTGCCCTGATCCACCAGATGAGAAGCCAGACAGGGACAGGGTGAGTGCTACCTTGGCAGATACTGCGACTTATGTTACAAGTTTTAAGTTGTTCAGGCTTCTCATGTATCAGGTGCCAAATTCAGGTGAGCCAGGCAGGCATCTATTGCTTGGATACTCTGCAGATAGGTGCAGTCTTTTTTTTTTCACCATTCACATGATGTGTAGCTCTTGGCATGGTTTTTCTGTAATAATCTATCTGTTTATAATTGAAGAGCATTTTAACACACAAAAACACTGGAACCAAGGAAAAAAAGGGGGGGGACTAAACTCAACATTTTCCCTGCATTTTTTTGTAGTCCTAATTATTTGCTGTTAGTTTTATTGTACTTCATTGATAATCATCTTTGTAATGCAAAGCGATGATTCCATTAGTCGATAGAGGTGCACTCAGTGAAGCACACTCTTTTGCCAAGGCTCAGCATGCTTTTCAGCGATATTATCCAGATAATATGAGCAAAGCGTCGCGCAGCAGTGCGAAGCTCACTCATGGTACAGGGCGTCCTAAACAGGAAGTGCCAATTTTCAAATCCACAATAAAACAGGAAATGTTCAAATGTCAAACACTTCCAGGTTTGACACTTCCTGGATTGATAGACAAGATCCCATGGAATCTCGCGGGAACTAAGTGGCAAGCTTACACTCAAACAGGAAATGCCAATTTATCAGTCACAGTGAAACAGGAAATGTTGAACACTTCCTGGCATGGGTGGAGCTAGAGCAGAGGCAGAGGTTTCATTGGACTCCCCTGAAATCTGATTGTACACAGATGATTGATATGTCACAGCACCACACGTTTGGTTGAAAGACCTGCATTTTTTTTTTTTAATTAGTGAGTCACATTGACTGCTAGGTTCCTCCTGTCCAGTAGTTTGTGCTGTGTACCACAAAAAGTTCTAATCCACCTTAGAAGAAGAAAAATATTCGCTTCAGATTTGAACTGAACACGTCGTATGAACTATCTACTTCTAATCACACCAAACTTACACTGGTGAGTAAACGACCGTATTTTATGTCAGAAATGAGGTCCAGGTTGTTAAAAGCAGCATTTCTCCTTTAATTAAGGTTGCCATGTCTGTCTGTTAGCTGTTTAAGCATGCACACGTTTAAACTAACAGCCAACAGCTGGTTCATACTCTGTTGGCTTATTAGTGCAGCAGATAACTGAAGCAATCCTTCAAATGGTGATACAAACATCAAATTCAGCACAAATACAGCTGGAGCAAAATTAATGGAGCAACTTTAAGTTTTGACCCCTGAACAAACTGAAACTGACCTTTGTCACCATTCTTGCTGCTTTTACCTCATAACTCCATAACATTCCGTCACAGATTGTCACCTTTTTTGAGGATCTTTATGATCATCCAAATAATTTGGTGTGGTTTTCTATATGATTGGAGCATCTTTTAATTTTGACTCCAGGCTAATTCTTCAATTGACCCCCACCTGGCTGCCTATTGAAAATTCAAGTGGCCAATCAGTTTTTTTTTTTTGTTGTTTTTTTTTTTTGTTTTTTGTTTTTTTTTAGAGTTCATGTTTATGGATTATTTGTGCTGAATGTGATGCTTGTATCATTTGCAGGATTCCACTCTAAATATTCTCTGATCTGCTGCACTATACGAGATGTAAGATGCTGCTCCTCAGTGTTTCTCAGTTGCCCTCAAAAGTATTGGAACACTTGGTATTTCACACATTTTAATTTGTTTATTCCATTTCAAATACATTTTTTTCTAAAATTATATTCCTTAACTCAAACTGAAAGCAAATCTCTACAACTTGATATAAACGATTTAAAAATATAAAATCCAGTTTCCTGATGAAGTGGTGTAGAGGAGGATTTTCTTAAAAAGAAGACCTGAAAGTTCAGCTACAATTTGACAGAAAGTACATTTGAGATGAAATCCTAGATTTGAGATGTTTTGGTGAAAGAAACTTTTGTATTTCTTCATAACTGATGTAAATAAAGTCCAAGACATTTTTAGTGACTTGGAAATGTTCATGTTTCCATCACCTGACTTGTCTGAAGAAAACTGGCAATAAAACTGGTTATTAATTTACAACTTTTATCAAGTTTTAGAGATTTGCTTTCAGTTTGAGTTTGAGGAAGATAATTTTAGAAATTTTTATTCTTTATTTTTTGTATTTCTTGTATTTAAAATGGCATAAACAAATGAAGGTGTGTGACATTCCGAATGTTCCAATACTTTTGGAGAGCACAGTATCCTAACCTTATGATGAGTGCAAAATGAGTGTGGTATTATTACTGTTTTGTTTAAGAATGTTTAATTTTCACTGTTGCTGCACTTTGTGTCAAATCATAGTCATATCGTATATCATATTGATATGAAAATTCAGTAAGATATATCTTCTATTATACATTTCAAATCTAAGGTGGAACTCTACTAGTGTTTACTAAGGTACACCAAAATATATTTAAAAACAAAAGAGAGAGAGTAGAGCCACTTACCGTAGTTGCCTGTTCTTGAGAACCAGTGATGGTAGGTTGAAAAGCTTTTCTATCCCATGGGAACTCTCCCTACCCACCTAAGTGGCTCAAGAATATGGACAGCATGTATATAAGTGACATTTACATGACAATTTATATGACAATATTGAGATACGATAATTTGGCCATATTGTACAGCACTACTGTCAACTAGCTGAAAACTTTGAATGTTAATTTACATCTACATAAAAAAAAAATGCTTAAAGTGGCAGGGGGTTAAGAGGGCTGTAATTGGGGGGTCAGCTGAAAAGCAAAAAAAGAAAAATGCTTAAAAAGGTGGGGAGTATGGGGGCAGAGCCCCTCCAGCACACACACACACACTCTCTCTCTCTCTCTCACTCTCTCTCTGTCTCTCTGTCTCTCTGCCTGTCTCTCACCATCTCTGTATCTCTCCCCCTCTGCCTGTCTGTCTCTCGCTTGCTTTCTCTCTCTCTTTTTCTTCCTCTCTCACTGTTTTCCTGCTGTGCAAACTTCCTGGACCTGTGCAAAGCCTTTCAACTGTTAAAAAAAAAATGTAATCACCGACGCTCATGCGCAGGATTTTTTTTTTCCTTTTCAGTGGACAGAATCACTGCTCAGCTTCTCCTCCTCGGCTGCATGCTGAGCTGGTGTTTTACACCCTCGAGACAGTGAAGCGGCTAACTTTTTAGCACACATTTTTAGCAACAATTCAGTTAATTTTTCCAAAAATCTGTGCTCGAAGAACAGACAATTTGAACCCGAGCACAGCGCAGAAATTTACCGCTTGTTTGAGAGCTCTCTCAAACAGCCTGGCTTTAGAAAAACTCTCCCCTCTCCTTCTCCCGCTCGGCAGTAAACAAGCAGAGAGCAAAGAACAACAATTGACAGGATTCACAGTGGCTCTTCTCCGGTATCGGAAAATGTCGCGGGTTGGATCAGTATTTTCCGATACGTGAATTACATCGGTATTGGAACCCGATACTGATCCGGGATCGGATTGGTCCCATCCCTGTTGACATCCCTTCATTATTTTATGAGAAAATAGTGCAATCCCTGTGGATAAATCCCCTCAAATCTAGCAGAAATTCATCACGTATTGGTATTATTTTAGTTTATTCTTTAGTTGTAGTATTTCTGAAATATGAGTTGATAAATGAAATGTACTTTTTATATCACAGCCAGACAATTTTATATTGTATAAGTGTATAATCTGTTGAATCATTAGTCCTTAGAGCAATTATTGGGAAAATACTGAGAAACAAGCTCCTTCTAAATGATATACATTTAATTATGTTGCAATTTGTTATTGGCAAATGCTGTCATTCTGTTGCAACACTATCTCCTTATTTTACTAAAGTTACAGTCTTTATATCATCCAAAAATCCAAAATTTTAGTTTTACTGAAGGCGCATGTAGAGTTGTGTTCAAAATAATAGCAGTTTGTTTAAAAAAGTCAGTAAAGCTCAAAATTCTTGTAATACTTTTTATTTCCATGCACACAAATCTGTTGGGAACACCGCACATGCGCTTCCAAACCAAAACATGAAGAACAATGTAGCAAATTTATTACTTTACAGTAAGTGAAGAAAAAGTAATATTATGCTGTTAAAAAATAGCAGTGTCTGCATTTTTTCTTTACAGGCTCTAACATTTACTGTATAAACTGAAAAATGCTTGAAGATTTATCTTTCCTGTGATTCACTGAACTAATATTAGTTGTATAACCACTGTTCGCATCTGTATTGCATGGAGTCAACCAACATCTGGCACCTGTGAACAGGTATTCCAGCCCAGGATGATTGGACTGCATTCCACAATTTCTCTGCATTTCTTGGTTTTGCCTCAGAAAGAGTATTGGTCTAGGGATTAGGCTGGCCACTCCTTAACGTTAATCTTGTTGTTCTGGAACCAAGATGCTGCTCACCTGCTGGTGTGTTTGTGGTCATTGTCTTGTTGAAACCCATTTCAAGATCATTTCCACTTCCTCTAATAAGGCAACATGACCTCTTCAGTATTTTGATTTATTCAAACTGATCCATGATCCCTGGAATTGTGATAAATAGGCCTGACACTATAATATGAGAAACATCCTGATCATCATATCATGATGCTTGCTCTGCAATGCTTCACCATTGTACTGTGGCTTGAATTCAGTTTTGGGGGGTTGTCTGACAAACTGTGTGCAGCTCCGAGACCCAAAAAGAACAATCTTGCTTTCGTCAGTCCACAAAATGTTGCACCATTTCTCTTTGGCCAATCAGTGTGTTCTTTGGTAAATTGTAACCTCTTCAGCACGTCTTTTTTTTTTTTTCCAACAGTGGGATTTTACAGGGACTTATTGCCCATAGTTTGGCTTCACATAGGCATCTTCTAATTGTCACAGGACTCACAGTTAACTTTAGACCTTCTTTGATCACCCTGGAGCTGATCATTGGCCGAATCTTTGCCATTCTGGCTATTCATTGATCCATTTGAATTGTGTTTTCTTCCACATCATTCTGGTGTTTTTGGTTGCCATTTTAAAGCATGAGAGAACATTTTAGCTGAGCAGCCTGTCATTTTCTGCATTTCTTTACACATTTTCCCCTCTCCAGTCAGTTTTTTAATCAATGTACGCTGTTCTTCTGAACAATGTCTGGAACGACCCATTTTACTCCGATTTTCAGAGATAAATGCACAACAACCAGCAGGTACAACATTTGCTGCCTTCAGCCTTAAATAATAGCCACCTCTTAGACTCTGATAAAGGGTCACAGAAAGAAAAATGCAGACACTATTTTTTTAACAACCTTTTCTGTAAAGTAACAACAAATTTGATACATTTATTTTCATGTTTTGATTTGGAACCCAATGTACAGTGTTCCCAGTGCATTTACATGTATGTTAATAAAAGCTATCATAAGGATTACAGCTTCACTCACATTTTAAACACACTATTATTTTTAACACAACTGTATATGATGCTCATTTGTCCTAACTGCTGTGCTCTATTGTGAGCATTTTATCTCTTTATTTCAGTTTACACTGGCTTCATGTTGTGCCTGACACATTTAATTCAAATATGCCTATTATCTGCTTTTCTTTCATCACATCTCTGTGTGCGTGACTGTCGGTAGATATTTGTTTGTTTGTATTTTCTTGATGGGCCAGCTGTGAATGGTATTACGTATTAACTTGATTATTACCTTGTCAGTAGCAACACTGTTTTCTGTAATCAACAAACATATGTAGAATAATACTGGAAGCAAAATGGAAGAGAAAGGCAATGACTCAGTGATGCAGTTAAATAGTGATAGTCTGCCTGCCTCTGTGTCCTGGTGAAGTTTCTAAACAGTGTCTGGGACTGTAGATTCTCCTCCAGCCTACAGACAGTCCCCTATTGGTTTAGTTGGTGGTGGAGTCAGCTAGCTAAGTAAGTCTAGTTGTTTCTACACCACATGGGAATCAGTGTGGTGCTGCTTTTAATTAAAGGGTATCATCTTCCAATGATATTAAGGGAGCATAGAAACCTCCATTTTGCAGTGACACCACCCTCTGAGGGCCACAGATTTGGAATCAGTACATCCCCCAACTTGCTAGTCAGTGCAGTGGTCAGTGTATTCTCGATTGCAAAGGGAAGGCAGGTGGGGGAATTACATCACAGAGACTTCATTAGACCACTTCCTGAAAGCTTGCTATGTGCGATACAGTCTTTATTTAGTGTCATTTTATCTAAATCACTCAAATTTGGTAATTGAGTATTTTAAAGCTTCCCATAATCCCCCCAGCGGGACCCTGCACTTCCCAGAATGCACCACGGTGCCAGCAGAGTTCCGGCATCTCACATCCAGTGTACAGTTGTGCTCAAACGTTTACATACCGATGTACCTTCTGGCAATTTGTAGCTAAACTTTCAGGTCTTCTTTTTAAGAAAATCCTCCTCTATACCACTTCATCATGAAGATGGATAACTGGTGATACAAAATGCAAAGCTTGCACTGTGCATAATTTCTCCAATCATAGCCACGCAAGCCTGTAACTTCTTCTGGGTTCTCTGGGTGTCTTGGTGGCTTTCCTCACTCTTCTACTTCTTGCACAGTCACTCAGTTTTTGAGAACTGTCTACTCCATGCAGATTTACCATAGAGTACCATATTGTTTGTATTTCTTTGTAATTGATGTAAATAAAGTCCGAAACATATTCAGTGGCAGCTTTACCATTAGAGAGCCTCGTCCACAACTACCACAAAAGACTCCAAGCTGTCATTGATGTTAAAGGGGGCAATACATGTTATTAAGAACAGATGTATGTAAACTTTTGATCAGGGTCATTTGTGTAGTTTGTGTTGTCATTATGATTTTAAAAGAGTAAACCTGGTGGTTTGACAATAAATGGCTTCACCCAACCACTAACCGTGAGTGTTATTCATATTCTCTGAAAAATGGCCAAAAAAACAAAAATTCTGCCAGGATATGTAAACTTTTGAGCACAACTGTCAACAACGGCTAGTGAGGTTGTGGATGGCATTGATCCAGCAAATTCACGGGCGATTATGATAATGACATGTTCTCCATAGTTGAGAGGGTTATCTGGAGGAGCTGTAGTACCTTTGATGGACATCTGCCATGGCCTGATGTTGTCTTGTTGTCCATACTTGATGATGTTTTTTTACAGTGTGTCCTGAACTGGAACTCTGCTGAAACTGACCTCTTGCATGAGTCACATACCACAAGATGGCGCAAGATTCACAACTGCGAAACAGCGAATAGACAGAGACTGACACCATTTTCACTCTGTGAAATTGCATATTTTCATTTTGGGCACTTATTTCAATTTCAGTTTATTTTCATTTATACAGCACCAAATCACAACAGAGTTACCTCAAGACGCTTCACACAAGTAAGGTCTAATCTTTCTAACCCCCAGAGCAGCAGTGGTAAGGAAAAACTCCCTCTAAGGAAGAAACCTCAAGCAGACCAGACTCAAAGGGATGACCTTCTGCTTGAGCCATGCTACAGACATAAATTACAGAACAATTCACAGAACGAATAAACAGGAAATGCTGTTGGTGCACAGGAGAGGAGGGTCTCCAGCACAAATACCACACCCATCTCTGGATGGAGCTGCACCTTAAACAGAGAGAAAAACGGAATCAGGCATCAGAAAGACAAGAAATACGGTATAATTTGTCAGCATTAAACAACAAGAAAAACAGGAAATACTAAGGTGATCGCCGGCCACTAGCCCTAAGCTTCACTAAAAACCCAGAATTTAGGTAAAGTTGAGGCTGCGGCACGCTCCATTTCCTAATAAAATGAATTATAAGAGTAAAAAGCGTAGAACTATACTATGCCAGTATGCTAGCCATACTAAAGGGAAAATTATTATTTATTTATTCACTGATCTACAATTTACCTCAGATATTACACTACTTTTGTAACCCAATTACTTTATTAAACCCATTTCTAGCACCAAAACAGTTTGTACACATGAATGAAGGTATATTTTCAATTAAGATTTGAAGAATTTTCTAAAAATACATTTCATATACCCACATTTAAAGGTAAATTATTTCTCTATGCAGTATTGTAGACAATTATGTGTCACATCCTGAAAGCTGAGATTGTTCTGAACATTTTTATATGTGGCTCATTGGCGGCACAGTGGATTAATGGTTAGCACTGGTGCCTCACAGCAAGAGTATGTAAAACCCCAACGGTCAAAACGACCCCCTGTGAGCAAGCACTTGGCTACAGTGGGAAGGAAAAACTCCCTTTTAACAGGAAGAAACCTCCAGCAGAACCAGGCTCAGGGAGGGGCAGTCTTCTGCTGGGACTGGTTGGGGCTGAGGGAGAGAACCAGGAAAAAGACATGCTGTGGAGGGGAGCAGAGATCGATCACTAATGATTAAATGCAGAGTGGTGCATACAGAGCAAAAAGAGAAAGAAACAGTGCATCATGGGAACCCCCCAGCAGTCTACGTCTATATACATATACATATAGATATGTACAGACATGCAAGACAGTACCATATTTTCCAGACTATAACACCTGTTTTTTGACTAATTTGGGAAATCCTGCGAATTATACGCTAGCGCAATTTATATGTTGAAAAAGAGGTGTTTTCCTCTTGAGTTCTTGCAAAATGTAAAAAAAAAAAAAAAAGATTTATATTCTGTTGCATTTTTATTTTCTTAATTATGTGGGTTTTTTGACAGATGCAATTTATAATCTGGAGAACACACTAAATTGGATGACAACGTGAGAAAGATGAGAGTTGGAATTAATTTGTTTATCAGACGACAGTGACAGGGAAGGGCCGTGTCAGTCTGTATTTTTCCGCCGTGTTTTGTCCGTCCTTCATTTACAGCAGCACAGATAACCGTCAACTAGAACCCTCAAAACGATCAGATTAATGTTCAGGTCACATGAGTACAAAGAGCTTCAGAGCACACACGCACCTGTGCCGAAAACCCACACGCTTACACCCCACCCCCCACCAAAAAAAAAAAAAAAAAAAAAATCCAAAACCCAGCAACTGCACCAGATCCTGATCAAATCCATGGATGATCCCTCACGGTTACCCAGTAAATAACATTTGGAAGTTTGGAAAAAGAATCCTTCCAGCAGTGTGGACCATGCAGCTCCAGCTGTGACTCCTCCTGGATGGAACACCAGTCCACTGGAACTGATAGCGTATATATATGTACAATACCAATAAAGGCACTTCTTCTTTCTCTTCTTCTTCTTATACTCAAAAAAGTACATTAAAATGTGAATTACTATGGTAAAATTGGGAAAATACTTTTAGACCCCAGAGGGTTAAGATGAACAATGCTAAAATGCTAATCTGTACTGCATTGACAGCATATTGTTTTATCCCAGCATATCTGGGATAAATCCTGTTTTTTTTTTTTTGTTTTTTTACTCTTTAATTTAATCTTTACCATCCTGTCAGGTTGGATTCTGGTGCCAGGATTCTGGTGGCTGATTCAGCTGTGAACTACCAAATATCTGTGACATTGCAAAGGCGGGCATGATTCAGGAGTTTGGGATGGGCATGTTGTCTGTTTAGGTGGTTGCCAAAGAGGACAGAGCAGTTCTTTTGTGTGGTGGATACAGCAATGTGGTGGATACATGCTTCCAGACCTTGGCTTAGCCTGACCCTGCTGTCTCTGCTGCTGTTTGTGTTTTGTAGAATACGCAGAGGTGTCAAGTAACGAAGTACAAATACTTCGTTACTGTACTTAAGTACACTTTTTAGGTATCGATACTTTACTCCATTACTTATTTTTCTGCCTACTTCTGACTTCTACTCATTACATTTTCACACAAGTATCTGTACTTTCTATTCCTTACATTTTTAAAACAAACAGCCTCGTTACTCTTGGCTTCAGCACCAGTGGATGTGCGCTGAGGCGCCAGCGCACATCCACCGGCGCAGCTCCACCTGAAGCCCGAGGCGTCAGCGCAGTTCCACCGGCACGGTTTCACCGAGGCGCCAGCGCGGATTTATCTGACCATGGGTCCGAAGAAGGCACTGATGGCGGAGGAGGGAGACGATATCAAGAAGTCCCTGGACTTTTTGTCTGAGGAAATCTCTGTTGTTAAAATGCAGCAGAAATCCATTATGGAGCTGGTGGAAGAAGTAAAGGCTCTCCGGATCCAGAATACCGAGAAAGACCGGCGTCTGGTGCACCTGGAGAACCGTGTTGCGGAGTTGGAACAGTACACAAGGATGAACGACGTTATTATTACAGGAATTCATATTAAACCTCGATCCTACGCACGGGCGGTGTCAGAAGACAGCGGAGGGGAGGCCAGCGAGCAGGCCAGCTCAGTGGAACAACAAGTGGCTGACTTCCTGCAATCTAAAGGTATTCGAATGGACTGTAATAACATTGAAGCGTGCCACCCCCTGCCCAGGAGAGAGGATGGAGACAAGCGAGCTGTTATGAGGTTTGTCAACAGAAAACATAAAATGGCATTGTTAAAACAGGGACGGAAACTCAAAGGAACAAACGTATTCATCAATAAACATCTGACCAAAAGAAACGCAGACATCGCCAGGAAAGCTTGTCTCTTAAAAAAAAGCAGGGAAAAATTCAACAGACATGGACATCCAACTGCAAAACATTCATCAAACTGAACGGAACACCAGAACAAGCGAAGGTTATGGTAAATCAGGAACATCGAGGAACTGGACAAATACGATCAATAAGGTATGAGGACACAAACACATCACAACACCATGACACAGACCAGAGGAACCTATTCATCTACTACATCATCTACATCTGGAGACAAGAAGGATATAACTCACAGGACTGCTGATCATAGAAAACTAGAACTGAGAACATTTAAATACACAGACCACAATGTACTGGACTTGGAGCACGATATAGACCCAGACAATAATTTCTTCTCAAATATCAATGACAGTTGTTGCTATTATACAGATGAACAGTTTAATCGGGTCATTAAAATGGATAACAAATTATCAATAATCCATTTCAACAGCAGAAGTCTGTATGCAAACTTTAACAACATTAAAGAATATTTAAGTCAATTTAAAAAAATATTTAACATAATTGCTATATCAGAAACATGGATCAATGAAGATAAAGGAACGGATTTTGAACCAATCGAAGCAGTGGTTCGCAGATTGAAGCAATGCTTCGATCTGTTGCTTCGTTTATACTTTTTCTTTCGCTTAATTTTCCCCCACTAAAACCCTAAAGAGCATACGTCTGTGAGTATTATTTACCTTTTCTATGTTAAACTGACCTGTTACGGTCTTCTGAAACAGTTGATAGATGTATTTTATAACTTAAAAACGGGAGCGACGCTAACGCGTTAGCATGTCTATGGCATTTTCAATGTTAAAAGTTAGCATGAAGCATTTCCAGCTGTCTTCACGTTCGGGTGCATTTGTTTTCAAATTGTAATATTTCTTAAATTTATTTTTGTTTATATATTGATAATCTAATGATTATTATATACAATTTCAGAGAAAGAGACAAAAAGAACCTGAATAGAAACACAACAGAAAATATAAAAGCAACTAACAATGAACATACATAAATAATAAATAAATACATACATACATACATGTTTCCTGTGAACACCTAGTGACTCTTACACCTCCATTTCATCCCTGTTTTATTTAAGTTTAATGACAGTTTGTTTTGGTCAAACCATATTTTCAATGTGTTAATTTCTTCAGTGATTTCCTCCAGAACTATCTGACAAACTAAAAAACTGCTGCATCCTAGTAAGAGCAGAATACTACTGGAATGAATTTGAATAAGGAAAGTTGTTTTTTTTTTTTTTCTCACTAAATGGATGCTGCACTCACTGCAGTTTGTCTGGAATAGTTCCAGATTGCATTTCAGAGCTTCTAGAATTGAAACATTTTCGTACAGGTGGTGTTGGGGGGTAATTTTGGGTTTTGGGTCTTGGGCCACATGTAGAACGAATCAGTTTTTAAATTAAGCTTTCAATTCATATAGTGGCATCTACCTTTTTTTTTTTTTTTTTTTTTTAAAGGTTACTTTATACTTTTATACTTTAAGTAGGTTTTGGAGCACATACCTTTTCACTTTTACTTGAGTAAAGAGGTCAAGTTGATACTTCAACTTTTACCAGTGTTTTTAAACTGCAGTATCTATACTTCTACTTAAGTAACCAATGTGTGTACTTTTGACACCACTGAGAATACGCAACATGTGGGGTCATGATAGTGTTTTACATGAATTTGGTTTCGTACAACAAAGGGATCAATGGTTCTTCTTCAGGTGTCAAATTTTGGTGAGAACTCGGACAGCAACGTCCCGCCTCTGACATTATTTTTAAGCAAGCATGTGTACCCTCACATTGTGCAGTGTCAGCACATGAGTTTACCACTTTATCCACTGTGCCAGCAGTAACTCATATGAAGAGAAAAATTATGGGCACTTTTACCAAGCAGCTGAAAAAATTATTAAAAGGATGTTTTGTTTGCAGGTTGATTTTTTTTTTTTTCAGTTCAGAAAAGTAATTGTACTTTTTTTAGGAGACACATAAAGAGCAGTAGTGGCGGTTAAGGATGCACACCTGCAAACAAAATGAAAACCAAGCCTTGTTAACCATTGTTGCTGCAGTGCATGGACACTCAAAATATGTTTCTAAGGAACATTCAGACGTGATAACACTTTCTCACCACAATGACTT
Organism: Thalassophryne amazonica; assembly: GCF_902500255.1. Lineage (NCBI taxonomy): Eukaryota > Metazoa > Chordata > Actinopteri > Batrachoidiformes > Batrachoididae > Thalassophryne > Thalassophryne amazonica. The sequence goes on along the minus strand of NC_047115.1, from coordinate 59,303,843 downwards.
GGCAAATCAGAAAGAAATTCTCCAGTCATGGCAGTACTTTACTTGTTCAGTCACAATGTAACTTCGCTGGACAGCATTAAAGCCAGTTGACACTGGGTAAGATACAGCAATTTAAATTTTTTAATAATTATTATTTTTAAAGATACATAAAGATAATTTATTTTCCTCCTCCTTCAGTCATCTGACATTTTGAATGTCTTTGTAGTAGTTTGTGTTACTTATCTTGCTAAATAAGATGTTTTTCCATAAGGATTAAAATTCCTGTCTGGCTAAGCCTGTTCCACCACAAGAGATTTAGGTTTTTATATAACAAGTTTACCTATTTCTAAGAGCTTAGCTCTTATTCAGAGAGCACAGCAGGCTGTCATGTTCACTTACCCATTACAAGCTAGCTACAAATTAGGCTTTTTCTCCACAGAGTCTGGCCATCAGATGCCTTGTTTGAAGTGTTTAGTTCACTCGTAGTCAGTGATCAGTTGTAAAGTCTTTTTTTGCAAGACGTAGAGTTATATATTACTTTAAGCCTCTCCTTTTTTGCCGGTAAATGTTTGTTAGGCTGTTTGCTTGAGTGTGTGCATGGGTGTGTCTCCGTTTCTCTCCATGCACACAAGATCATCAAGTGAATATGTTAGTGAGCTAGGCTGTGTGAGTGCTGTTGCCTTATGACCACAACCATGCACTTTTTTTGTGTGTATTGAAAACACTTCATTAGTAATTTTGCCGCTGCATTAGCGGTTAGGCGCTTGCTTGTGATGAGAATAATTTACAATTACATTGCAGTCCAGATCTTTTTTTTTTTCTTACTACTTCCTCTTTTTCTTTTTTTTTATAAACTGAAAGCGGTAAGCTGTTTCAAATTTAATCTCATTTTTAACATCAACCCATGTGTTTGGATTGCAATAATTTGGAATTCATGTCACCCCTTCCCCATTTTTTTCCTTGTTAGAAGCTCCAGTCATTGGTGGAAGGAGTGGCTCCAGCAGGTGATCTATCTGAAGAAGTAGACGAGGTGCAGAGCTGTGGTGTCAAGCCCTCAGAGGAGGAGGAGGGATACGACGCAGACAGTGAAAGTAACCCTGATGACATGGCCAAGCAGGAAGAGGGTAGGTCCACTCATTAAACATTAAAACGTGCTTACTGCCATCTCCCACTCCTGAATAATCCACAAATGTGCATATATAACTAATATCGAGCAGTCAGAGATTCCTGACGTCCGCCAATCCAGATCTGGATGACCTCCAAAATTCAGTAGAGTCTTCCATGCCTTAATACAGTTGTATGTAAAAGTTTGGGCAGCCCTAATGATTTCCATGATTTTCCTTTATAAATCATCAGTTGTTTGGATCAGCAATTTATAAAATATATCATATAGTAGACAAACACAGTGATATTGGAGAAGTGAAATGAAGTTTATAGGATTTACAGAAAGTGTGCAATAATTCTTTAAACAAAATTGGGCAGGTGCATAAATTTGGGCACCCCAACAGAAAAAAAATACATCAATATTTTTTAGTAGATCCTCTTTTTGCAGAAAAAAACAGCCTGTAAATGCTTCCTATAGCTTCCAGTGAGAGTCTGAATTCTGGTTGAAGGTATTTTGGACCATTCTAATTTACAAAACATCTCAGGTTTGTTGGTTTCCAAGCATGGACAGCCTGCTTAAAATCACACCACAGATTTTCAATAATATTCAGGTCTGGGGACTGAGATGCCCATTCCAGAATGTTGTACTTGTTCCTCTGCGTGAATGCCTTAGTAGATTTTGAGCAGCATTTAGGGTAATTGTCTTGGTGAAAGATCCAGCCCCGGCAAAACTTCAAATTAATCACTGATTCATGAACATTGTTCTCATGAATCTCCTGATATTGACTGAAATCTGTGTGACCCTCAACGTCACATAGATTCCCAGCCATGCATACCGCCCCTTATGTCCCAATAACTCAGTTTTAGTTTCATCAGTCTACAGCATCTTATTCCCTGCCCAATTTTGTTTAAATAATTATTGCACACTTTCTGTAAATACTAGAAACTTAATTTCACTTCTCAAACATCAGTGTGTTTGCCTGCTATATGATATATTTAACTGAAATTTCTGATCCAGACAACCAATGATTTATAAAGGAAAATCATGAAAATTATCAGGGGTGCCCAAACTTTTGCATACAACTGTATCTGGCTGATATTCAAATAGAGGGATATGAGCTGTATTTTGTGAACAGAAGAGATAAAAGGGGCGGTGGTGTTGCTCTGTACATAAAGGCAGATCTGATATGTACAATTGTAGAAGAAATGACAACTGTGGATGACATCATAGAAATTGTAACAGTGGAACTTGTACATGAAACATCTAAAAATATTTTAATCAGTTGTGTATACAGAGCACCAGACACTTGTGTTGTGAAATTTACAGATAGAATAATAGTTATTCCATCAAATTAAAAACAAAACGCTTTTTATATGTGGAGACTTTAACATTAACATAGAGAGCTCCAGTTGCCAAAGAATAAGTGATTTTGTGAATTCAATGTATAGTTTGGGGTTATTCCACTTGATAACAAAACCAACCAGAATCACATTGCAAAGTGCAACGGTAATCGACAATATATTTACAAATAAAACAGATGAAATTATCAGGAATGGGATCTTGATGACAGATGTTAGTGATCATTTACCAGTCTTTTCAATATTTAAATATAAAAATAGGTACAAGAAAAAAACTGTTATAAACTTTAAAAGAGACAAGTCAGTAAAAGCCTTAGAGGCATTCAAATATGATCTTAAAAATCAAAATTGGGAAGAAGTTTATGTCAGTGATGTTAATGTAGCATATAACTCATTTATGAAAATATTGATGAAATCATATAATAAAAACTGTAAATTAATAGAAATTAGTAAGAAAAGAGTAAATAAACCATGGCTGACAAAGGGAATAAAAAATGCTTGTGCAAAGAAAAACTATTTATACAGGTGCTTTTTAAAAATGCAAACAAAGGAAACAGAACACAGATACAAAAAAATATAAAAATAAACTATTGACAATAATTAGGAAACAAAAAAAAGATTATTATAGTGAACAATTAAATAAGAGTAAAGATAATATAAGGGCAACATGGGGAATTATAAAAAGTGTGATTGAAAGTGATGGAGCGAAAGCAACTTTTCCAAATTACTTTGTCAAAGAAAATAAAGAGATATATGACATAAAAGAAGTGGCAAATGGGTTTAATGATTATTTTTCAAATGTAGGATCAAGTCTGGTGGGAAATAAACCAATAGTAGAAGATACATTACATACACTTGTAAATACGGTCAATAGTATTTTCCTGGACAATGTGGAAAAAGATGAAATAAGAAATATTGTAAAAAACTGTGTAAGCAAAAGATCAACTGACCATGAAGATTTAGACATGATGACTGTAAAAAGTATAATAGAAACTGTTATTGAACCATTTACTTATATTTGCAATCTGTCTCTGTCAACAGGGATTTTTCCAGATGAAATGAAAATTGCCAAGGTAGTCCCATTATATAAAAATGGAGACAAACATAAATTCTCTAATTACAGGCCAGTATCATTGCTTCCACAGTTTTCTAAAATTATGGAAAAAGTTTTTGTGACAAGGTTGGATAAATTCACTGAGAAACATCATATTTTAAATAATGCTCAGTATGGATTCAGAACAAAACATTCGACAGCTATGGCAATTATGGAATTAATAGAGAAAATATCAACAACAATAGAAAATAAGGATTATTTTGTAAGTATTTTTATTGACTTGAAAAAAGCTTTTGATGTTATTGACCACTCAAGATTGCTTCACAAGTTACAACAATATGGAATAAGAGGTATTGCACATCAGTGGGTAAAAAGCTACTTAGAAAACAGAAAACAGTTTGTTCAGATAAATAATATCAAATCAGAATTGTGTAATATTGCTTATGGAGTACCACAAGGATCAGTACTTGGACCCAAACTGTTTATTTTGTATATCAATGATTTTGTGAATGTATCTAATGTGCTTGGTAGCATTTTATTTGCTGATGATACAACGCTGTTTTACTCTGGATCAGATATACAGGAAGTAGCACAAGTGATAAAACAGAATTGGAAAAGGTTAAGCATTGGTTTGATATAAACAGACTGTCACTAAATATTAATAAGACAAATTTGATATTGTTTAATGACAGCAAAAAAAAATAACGTGTCATTACAAATAGATGGAATGGATATACAAAGGGTAAAAGAAATGAAATTTTTAGGAGTCATAATTGATGAAGATCTTACATGGAAGTCACATAAATTACATAAAAGGAAAAATAGCGAAAGCCATTGCTGTTTTGCATAAAGTAAAATATTCATTAGTTATGGTTTATTAACATTGTACAATTCATTGATTTTCCCATATTTAACTTATTGTGTAGAAATCTGGGGATCAACATATACAACTTATATACAACCTTTGTTTATTCTGCAGAAAAGGGCTTTAAGGGTGATTAGCAACAGTGGTTTTAGAGATCCATCTAATCCACTGTTCATTAAGTACAGGGTACTTAAATTTCGTGATTTGGTCGATTTGAAAATATTACAAACAATGTACCAAGCTAATAAAAATGCTTTACCAACAAACATTCAAAATATGTTTGAGAAAAGAGTAAGTAGTTATAAACTGAAAGGAATAGAAGTCTTTAGAAAACCAAGATACAGAACCAGAGTAAAAGAACGGAGTATTGCAGTAAATGGTGTAAAATTATGGAACAATCTCAACAAAGAAATTAAAGAATTAAGGTCGCTTAAATTATTTAAAAAACATATTAAACTAGATGTATTAAGTAAGTATGAAACTATAAAATAAGTTAGTGGGCTGTAAGGAAGTAAAAAAAAGAAAAAAAATGTAATTTGTTAATAATGTATAAAATGTTTTAAGTTTAAAAATGTAACCTGTCAGAGATGTAATCTATTTAATAATGGTCATAATTATGAAATAAGTCAGTGGTATGTGACAAGTTAAAGAAATACAATCTGTTAAATAATGTTGAAAAATGACGCTGGATATTGAAAGATTGTATTGTAAAAAGGGGCAGAAAATATAAGACTTGTTCTTCTCTCTGCTCCTTTTCATTCTGGTAATGGAGATGCTTTATTTCTGCTTTTCTGTTTTTTCTTTTAAATGAATGAAATAAATAAAGGAATGAATGAATGAATGAATCTATCTGTGGTGCAAATTTGGTGAGAATCCCTGAAGTAGTTTTGACATAATCCTTCAAAGCCTATATAAAGTGAAATCTTGAGCCAGAATCCCGATCTGGATCACCTCCAAAATTCAGTGGAGTCTTCCATGCCCTAATATCTATCTGTGGTTCAAATTTGGAGAATCCGTGAAGTAGTTTTGACGTAATCTTTCAAAGGTCAAGGTCAGGTTTATTTATAAAGCACATTTACAAACAGTCAACACTGCCCCAAAGTGCTGCACAATAAAAGGATTTAAAATTATATCGTTAAATACAAGAACAAAATAAATCAACAAGACAGTAAAAGATGTTGCAGTGTTCAGCTCATCTTGTATTAAAAGCCAGTGCAAAAAGATATGTCTTTAAAAGAGTCTTAAGAGTCAACTGAAGGAGCCAGTCGGACATTCAATGGCAGAGAGTTCCAGAGCTTGGGCCCCACAACAGCAAAGGCTCTGTCTCCCCTGGTCCTTAGCTTAGATCTGGGACAGACCAGTAAACTCTGATCCGCGGAGCGCAGAGCTCTTCCTGGAGTGTGCAATGACAGCATATCAGATAAATAGAATGGGGCTTGACCATGAATTGATTTAAAAACAAGCAACAAAATCTTAAAATCAATTCTAAAAGCAACAGGCAACCAGTGCAGTGAAGCTAAAACAGGAGAAATGTGTTGGTGCTGTTTGGCTCCAGTGAGCAGACGCGCAGCTGCATTTTGCGCCATCTGGAGACGATGCAGAGACGACTGATTAAGACCAACATACAAAGAATTGCAGTAGTCTAAACGTGACGTGATCAAGGAGTGCACAACCTGTTCCAGCTGATTTGGGGGCAGGTAACGCTTGATTTTACTTAAAAGTCTAAGCTGGAAGAAGCTTGTTTTGACCACTGTGTTGATCTAAGGCTTTGATCTGATTCAAAGCCTAGTAAAGTAAAACTTGATCCAGAAACCGCATCCAGATCACCTCCAAAATTTATTGGAGTCTTCTATGGCCTAATATCTATCTGTGGTGAAAATGTGGCCAAAACCCATGCAGTAGTTTGGACGTAATCCTGCTAACAGACAGACAAATAAACAAACGCCAATGGTTTTATCACATCCTTGGCGGTTGTAATAAATAATAGTACCTTAAAGTCTAGGTGACATGATATGTAATTTTTTTTTTTTTTTTTTTGAGTATTTAAAACTAAAATTAAACAACAGTTTGAAATTAATGCTTTCCTGGTGCACAGTTACTGAAGAGATACATATTCGGGTTTTGAACTGCACGCCACTACAAACCAGGAACTTCGAGGCAAGTCACAACATTGAAGAAGAAGGAAGTGACATCAGCACGAGAACCATTATCTTAATAGTCCCATTAATTTATGAATTTTTAGAGGCTGCTGACAACCCTGTTTCCACCAAGTGGTTCAGGTCGGTGCTGCACGGTATTATACGTGTGAGAACAGTTCATTCTGGGAGGCAGAACCCTTTTGATTGGCAGGTGGAACACTTGACAAGTGTGCATGCACGGAGTTGTGCGGATTCTCCACTCTACACAGTGGCAAAACTGAGGTTTTTCAATTTTTTTTATTTTTTTTTTATTATTATTTTTTGTTTGTGGATCATGGGATAATTTCATTGCGTGATGACAGAATTCCACTGATGCTGATGTTAATGAATGAGGTGCTGCCGTCTTTCAACTTGTGGGAGAAAGTGGCCCGCTGAAGGAAGAGGAGGCTCCACTCACAGCAGAGACTCGACCCAGCACCCACAGACACCAAAATCACCGGATTACACCTGTCACTGTTATTATCTATCGTCCACCTGGTCGTTACTGTGAGTTTCTCTGTGAATTTTCAGACCTTTTGTCTGACTTAGTGCTTAGCTCAGATAAGATAATTATAGTGGGCGATTTTAACATCCACACAGATGCTGAGAATGACAGCCTCAACACTGCATTTAATCTATTATTAGACTCTATTGGCTTTGCTCAAAAAGTAAATGAGTCCACCCACCACTTTAATCATATCTTAGATCTTGTTCTGACTTATGGTATGGAAATAGAAGACTTAACAGTATTCCCTGAAAACTCCCTTCTGTCTGATCATTTCTTAATAACATTTACATTTACTCTGATGGACTACCCAGCAGTGGGGAATAAGTTTCATTACACTAGAAGTCTTTCAGAAAGCGCTGTAACTAGGTTTAAGGATATGATTCCTTCTTTATGTTCTCTAATGCCATATACCAACACAGTGCAGAGTAGCTACCTAAACTCTGTAAGTGAGATAGAGTATCTCGTCAATAGTTTTACATCCTCATTGAAGACAACTTTGGATGCTGTAGCTCCTCTAAAAAAGAGAGCTTTAAATCAGAAGTGCCTGACTCCGTGGTATAACTCACAAACTCGTAGCTTAAAGCAGATAACCCGTAAGTTGGAGAGGAAATGGCGTCTCACTAATTTAGAAGATCTTCACTTAGCCTGGAAAAAGAGTCTGTTGCTCTATAAAAAAGCCCTCCGTAAAGCTAGGACATCTTTCTACTCATCACTAATTGAAGAAAATAAGAACAACCCCAGGTTTCTTTTCAGCACTGTAGCCAGGCTGACAAAGAGTCAGAGCTCTATTGAGCTGAGTATTCCATTAACTTTAACTAGTAATGACTTCATGACTTTCTTTGCTAACAAAATTTTAACTATTAGAGAAAAAATTACTCATAACCATCCCAAGACGTATCGTTATCTTTGGCTGCTTTCAGTGATGCCGGTATTTGGTTAGACTCTTTCTCTCCGATTGTTCTGTCTGAGTTATTTTCATTAGTTACTTCATCCAAACCATCAACATGTTTATTAGACCCCATTCCTACCAGGCTGCTCAAGGAAGCCCTACCATTATTTAATGCTTCGATCTTAAATATGATCAATCTATCTTTGTTAGTTGGCTATGTACCACAGGCTTTTAAGGTGGCAGTAATTAAACCATTACTTAAAAAGCCATCACTTGACCCAGCTATCTTAGCTAATTATAGGCCAATCTCCAACCTTCCTTTTCTCTCAAAAATTCTTGAAAGGGTAGTTGTAAAACAGCTAACTGATCATCTGCAGAGGAATGGTCTATTTGAAGAGTTTCAGTCAGGTTTTAGAATTCATCATAGTACAGAAACAGCATTAGTGAAGGTTACAAATGATCTTCTTATGGCCTCGGACAGTGGACTCATCTCTGTGCTTGTTCTGTTAGACCTCAGTGCTGCTTTTGATACTGTTGACCATAAAATTTTATTACAGAGATTAGAGCATGCCATAGGTATTAAAGGCACTGCGCTGCGGTGGTTTGAATCATATTTGTCTAATAGATTACAATTTGTTCATGTAAATGGGGAATCTTCTTCACAGACTAAAGTGAATTATGGAGTTCCACAAGGTTCTGTGCTAGGACCAATTTTATTCACTTTATACATGCTTCCCTTAGGCAGTATTATTAGACGGTATTGCTTAAATTTTCATTGTTACACAGATGATACCCAGCTTTATCTATCCATGAAGCCAGAGGACACACACCAATTAGCTAAACTGCAGGATTGTCTTACAGACATAAAGACATGGATGACCTCTAATTTCCTGCTTTTAAACTCAGATAAAACTGAAGTTATTGTACTTGGCCCCACAAATCTTAGAAACATGGTGTCTAACCAGATCCTTACTCTGGATGGCATTACCCTGACCTCTAGTAATACTGTGAGAAATCTTGGAGTCATTTTTGATCAGGATATGTCATTCAAAGCGCATATTAAACAAATATGTAGGACTGCTTTTTTGCATTTACGCAATATCTCTAAAATCAGAAAGGTCTTGTCTCAGAGTGATGCTGAAAAACTAATTCATGCATTTATTTCCTCTAGGCTGGACTATTGTAATTCATTATTATCAGGTTGTCCTAAAAGTTCCCTAAAAAGCCTTCAGTTAATTCAAAATGCTGCAGCTAGAGTACTGACGGGGACTAGAAGGAGAGAGCATATCTCACCCATATTGGCCTCTCTTCATTGGCTTCCTGTTAATTCTAGAATAGAATTTAAAATTCTTCTTCTTACTTATAAGGTTTTGAATAATCAGGTCCCATCTTATCTTAGGGACCTCGTAGTACCATATCACCCCAATAGAGCGCTTCGCTCTCAGACTGCAGGCTTACTTGTCGTTCCTAGGGTTTGTAAGAGTAGAATGGGAGGCAGAGCCTTCAGCTTTCAGGCTCCTCTCCTGTGGAACCAGCTCCCAATTCAGATCAGGGAGACAGACACCCTCTCTACTTTTAAGATTAGGCTTAAAACTTTCCTTTTTGCTAAAGCTTATAGTTAGGGCTGGATCAGGTGACCCTGAACCATCCCTTAGTTATGCTGCTATAGACGTAGACTGCTGGAGGGTTCCCATGATGCACTGTTTCTTTCTCTTTTTGCTCTGTATGCACCACTCTGCATTTAATCATTAGTGATCGATCTCTGCTCCCCTCCACAGCATGTCTTTTTCCTGGTTCTCTCCCTCAGCCCCAACCAGTCCCAGCAGAAGACTGCCCCTCCCTGAGCCTGGTTCTGCTGGAGGTTTCTTCCTGTTAAAAGGGAGTTTTTCCTTCCCACTGTAGCCAAGTGCTTGCTCACAGGGGGTCGTTTTGACCGTTGGGGTTTTACATAATTATTGTATGGCCTTGCCTTACAATATAAAGCGCCTTGGGGCAACTGTTTGTTGTGATTTGGCGCTATATAAAAAAATTGATTGATTGATTGATTGACTGGATTGATACAGCAAAAACTCGAACCAGCAGCAGGACACCAACTGTGATGCCCATAGGATCATCACCGAAAGCCGTCTGAATAATCCGAATGGTTTCCACCTGGCTGTCGCCCAGTTTCTGGCAAAATTTGATGCATTCGCGCTGCTCCAATCGTTCCGCTATTTTCCTTGCAAAGAAAAAACGACGAGAGACTACACCCATCCTCACATAAAGGCTGCTTACACGCAAATGACGCAATCGACAGGCGTGGCTCATGCAAGCACATGTGATTCAAATCCATCAGGTTTTTGAAAAAAATAAAAAGGTCGGATACTTTTCTAACAGACCTCGTATGTACCTGTTTCTAAGAGGGGAAAATCCACACTTTATCATCACTTTTTTTAATGATGTCATAGATAGTAAAACAAACTTTTTTTAATCAGTTGATTACAACCAAAGAGCTGGCAAAAAACAATTTATCATCTCTACTCGCATGCCGAAATCACCTGCATTATTTATTTATCTATTTTACAATCACCATTCTGTGTTCTGAACTCTGCCAATATTGTCACTGTTGTCAGACTGAAGGCCTTACTCCAAGGTTTAGTCTCCCTCATTGTCTTCTAAATAAGGCTTAAAACCACAAGGCTGTATCCCCACAGCTTCTTCAGAATCACCTTCAGACTGGACTTATAAAAAACCTCCACACAAGAAAAAAAAATCGTCCAAAAACAGCTCGACCTCTGCCGTGTTTACAATTAATTTGGGCTTGAATCAGCAGGTCCCATTCTCGTGATGATGTAGTAACAATATGGCCGCAGCTGAGGGCTGAAATAGAGTGAAGACTTCAGGCAGCTGTTGTTTATCCTTCTCCTGTGTACTTATCGACTTTTATTGTTCAGGATTTTTTAAAATATCAACATTTCATCGTTTTAGTGATTATTTGTGCACATTTTTGGTGTCACCTACTCTTTAAAGCAGCTATTGAAATTAAAGTGACTTTCTAAAAGGGTTTTTAAACCATTTCCACTGCACCCCTCTCCCCCAGGTTATTTTAAGAAGTCTCTAAATCAGTTAGATGGAGTATTTAGTTTTCCCTACCATGTGTTTATGTTCATGATAAATGACAGCAGACTAATGTTGATAGATTGAGAGGTCACATATTCATCTCAACCTCGAAAGTTGCTGCTTTACCCTTGGGGAAACGTCACTTGTTTATTTTCTCACCTTCAACATTAAAGCATTTCAAGCAGGGTTGTTTTATTAGAAAGGTAAAGGTTTTTGGAAAGTAGGAGTAAATTTAGCGAGCAACGGGTCCCATTCTCATGTAAACTACCGGTTTTTATCTTTTGTTTTGAGGATGTGTGCCAATAATGAGTGGTTAGTGTTTATTGCATTGGTGCAGTATGAATAGCACAGTAGAAATATGATTTCTTCTTTAACAACAGCCTCTTTGGTCAACAATACGTCTCCAGTCAAGTCTTTTAGCATGGGGCACTATCAGCAGTTTTGTGCTCCCTGAAATAAAATCTGTTGTGTCTCACTATCCTTGAGTACTGCTGGATTGACTGTGTCAAACAAACAGTTACTTAGAGAGACTATATAGCCCTATTAGGGAAGGATTAGTTTCACATAGTGAGGTGGGGTATTTTAATTAATACCAGAGTTTCTCAGTGATTTTAGTCCTGTCAAATGTGCCATTTCAGTCATTATTTTCAGACTGCACTCCCGTGTTAGAAAAGACACGGTGCCTATTACCTTCTGTAAAATGATTAATTGAAATTACCTCAGGTTATCCAAATCATTCGCAAATATACGTCAGTAATATTCTGTAGAAACTCAGTGTTTCCATGGTTTATCTCAAGAATGGATGCACTTAGGCATTTGGAAGACAATCTATCCACCAACAGCAGAGATTTGGCATTCACACCTGGGTTTTACTAGCATAGAATTTCTATATCAATGTGTTCACAGACATGACCAATATAGTATTTGATTCAAATTATTTCAATTTAATTCAGCTAATTTTATTTATATAGCACCAAATCACAGCAACTCTGTCTCAAGGCACTTCACACAAGTAAGGTCTAACCTTACCAATCCCTCTGGGCAAGCACACAGGCTAGAGTGGTAAGGAAAAATTCCATCTCATCTTCAACCGCTTGTCCGGGATTGGGTTGCAAGGGCAAAAGCACCAGCAGGGGACTCCAGACTTGCTTTTCCCGGCAACATTGACAACCTGTGACTGGGGGATCCGAGGCGTTCCCAGGCCAGTGTGGAGACATAATCTCTCCACCTAGTCCTGGGTCTTCCCCCAGATGGACGTGTTAGTGCAGCAGATAACTGAAACAATCATGCAAATGGTGATACAAGCACCAAAATTTGCACAAATACTCCTTAGACATTACTCTTTTGAAAAAACTGACTGGCCACTTGAATTGCAAACTGATCCAGCGAGTGTTAGAGGTCACAGGCCGATGAAGCCAACAGGACCACATCATCTGCAAAAAGCAGTGATGAGACCCTGAGCCCACCAAACTGGAAACCCTTCTCTCCCTGACTATGCCTTGATATCCTGTTCATGAATATCACAAACAGGATTGGCGACAAGGGGCAGCCCTGGCGGAGGCCAACCCCCCACCGTAAACAAGTCTGACTTATTGCTGAGCACCCAAACACAGCTCTCGGTTTGTGAGTACAGAGAGTGGATGGTCCTGAGAAGGGACCCCCTCACTCCATACCCCCCGCAGCACCTCCCACAGGATCTCCCAGAGTACCTGATCATATGCCTTCTCCAATTCCACAAAACACATATAGACTGGATTGGCATACTCCCAGGCCCCCTCCAGAATCCTTGTGGGAGTGAGGAGCTGTTCGGTTGTTCCATAACCAGGATGGAACCAGCATTGTTCCACGTCAGAGATTCGACTATCGGCCGGACCCTCCTTTCCAGCACCCTGGAGTAGACTTTACCAGGGAGGCTGAGTAGTGTGATGACCCTGGCACACACTCTCTGGTCCCCTTTTTTAAATATGGGGTCCACCATCCCAGTTTACCACTCCTTAGGCACTGTCCCAGACCTCAACGCAGTGTTGAAGAGACGTCTCATCCAAGGCAGTCCCTCCACACCCAGAGCCTTCAATATTTCTGGATGGACCTCATCAACCCCGGGGCCTTGCCACTGCGCAGTTGTTTGACTACCTCAGTGACTTCCACCAGGGAAATTGATGATAATCCCCCATCAGCTTCCAGCTCTGCCCCTACTGTAGAGGGCGCTGCAGTCTGAAGCAGGATTTCTTCCAGCACAGGATTATATATTCAGTTGAGTTCAACAAAGTCCCATCCTTACTGTAGACAGCTTGAATGGTTCCCCATTTTCTCCTCCTGAGTTGCCTCACAATCCACCAGAAGCACCTTGGTGCCGACCGAAAGTCCTTCTCCACGGTTACTCCAAACTCCTCCCATACCCGCTGCTTTGCCTCCTCCACAACAGAGGCTGCTGCCCTTCGGGCCTGTCGGTACCTTGCATCTTCCTCCGGAGTCCTCCGAGATAACATATGACTAGCTGTCCGACTGAGGAAGGACTCCTCCTTCAGTCAGACAGCTTTCCTGACCACCGGTGTCCACCACGGTGTTCGAGGGTTGCTCCCCCTTGAGGCAGCTAAGACCTTCAGGCCACAGCTCCCCGCTGCACGTTCAGCAATGGAAGCTTTGTGCATTGCCCATTTTGGTTCAATGCCCCCAACCTCCACAGGGATACTATAAAACCTTCGCCGGAGGTGTGAGTTGAAGATCCATTCTTGCTCCTTCAGATGTTCCCAGTTCACACGCACTATCCATTCTGGGCTTATAAGGTCTGTCCAAAGTCCTCCCCCACCCTCTGATCCAGTTCACCACCAGATGGTGATCATTTGACAGCTCTGCCCCTCTCTTTACTCGAGTGTCCAGAGCATGCAGCCTCAGATCAGATGATATGATCACAAAATTGTCCATCGACCTTCAGCGGCGGGTGCTCTGCTACACTTATGAGCATCCCTGTGTTTCAAACATGGTGTTTGTTATGGACTGTCCATGACTTGCACAGAAGTCCAATAACAAATGGCCATTCAGGTTTAGATCAGGGAGGTGTTGCCCACGTGTGCATTGAAGTCCCCCAGCAGAACAATGGAGTCCCCCACTGGAGCCCCATACAGGACTCCATTCAGGGACATATGCACAAACAACAGTCAGTTTTCCCCCCACCACCTGAAGATGCAGGGAGGCGGCTCTCTCATCTACCGGGGTAAACTCCAACATAGCGGTGCTCAACCACAGACTCGTGAGTATCCCCACACCTGCCTCACGGTGCCTCACACCCTGGTTAACTTCAGAGAAGAATAAAGTCCAACCCCTATCAAGGAGAGAGGTTCCGGAGCCGAGGCTGTGTGTGGAAGTGAGGCCCACCAGATCTAACTGGCATCACGCCACCTCCCACACAAGCTCCAGCTCCTTCCCCCACAGGGAGGTGACATTCCATACCCCCAGAGCTAGCCCCTGTCATTCGGATCTGGTCCGTTGAGACCCTCGACTTTCATTGCCACCCATGGGACAGTGTACCCGACACCAGCGGTTACCTCTGCAGGTGGTGAGCTCACAGGGTGGAGATGGAAAATCCATGTTGCCTTTTTGGGCTCTGCCCAACCGGGTTCCGTGGCAGGCCCAGCCACCAGGCACTCGCTGACGGACCCTCCATCCAGGCCTGGCTCCATACGGAGGTCCTGGGATTCCTCTGGGCTGGGTCACATTTCCTCTGCCTCATTTTGTCATGGTGTCTTGTGAACCATTCAGTCTGGCCCCTCACCTGAGATCAATTTGCCATGTGAGACCCTACCAGGAACACACAGACTCCAGACATCACAGCTCTCAGGTTCATAGTGGCACACAGAGCTCTCCACCAGGATAAGGTGATGGTTCCTGGAGAGGAACCGCACATTGGTTCAAACACACATCCATTTATGTCATTTTTTGCCAACTACTCTGCATGTGTTACTTTGAAGGCGATTATGTGCATGCCTAAAATTTCAGGCAAAACTAGCAAAAGTTTGTAAGTGAAGGATTATTCTCATACCAGTTTCACTTCAATACCTTGCTTGTTATTGAAATAATCACATTGGAGGCAGAGATTTTCAGCCAACCCTTGTAAAGCCAAGTTAATCGCTGTATTTACATGGGTTAATCAACTTTTCCTTGTGAAAACAAGTCAATATGCCTTTTAGAAATAATGGCCAAACTAATGTTAACCTACAAAAAACAAAACAAAAGACACATAGATTGGTTTGTACATAACCATTTTCAGCCTCACACTGAACACAAACATTTATGTTGTATTTACCAAAGTTGATACAAGACTATAGATTTCCAAATTCCAGGAAAAACTGCAGATGTATACATGGAGAGAGAGCAGCTTTAATTAATGAAACGACATCACAGAAGTCGTGTGAGAGCTCGCTGGGCTGCTTTGGTGTAAATCATGAGGGGACTCCCATGCTGCTGAGAGGCTGAGCGCAGCACTGAATAAGTCATTTTTATGAGCTACCTCCAAGATGGGAAGTGGGAGTAGTGATTCTGAGCTCAGACCATGGCTCAGACAGATAATGTCTATAGCTCATGAAGGGCTTTAAACAGCACAGGACTGCAATATATGTTTCTGGTTTTCTTCTGTGCACGTGGTATATATTGCACAGTTAGGCACTTAGATTGTCAAATCTTAACGTCTGCCTTCAAGCTTCCATGTTGTAATCTCGTATTGTAACTTGCTGTCTGTGATTATTTTAGGTGTAAAGGTGAAGTCTTCTGCGCTGCATGAATTTGCACCGGTGGCAGAGGGACCTGGGCGTGGTGTGTTGTTCTTTCCAGAGATCTGCATAATGGAGTTGCAGCTTCTAGCCATTGGCTCCCCGGATATGGAGGTTCTGAGTCATGTGCTCCACAGTCTGCTTGGGGTCATCCATGCCAACCGCCGCAATGCTGCCTTGCTCTATGACCAGGTGAGACTAATTAATTAATTTATTTATTTTCAGATTTGCCTTTCTTATTTTCCACAAACTGTACATTCATGTTTACTTTGACTCTGGAATTGTGGTCTCACGAACATGGCTTGTACTTCACAGGGAGGAGTCAGAACCATCCTTTCTGGTTTTAACAACATTCTGAGCCAATTGGATCCTTCCTATGAAGGTCTGAGTGCTTTTTCTTTTTCTGTTCGGTTTCAGATGTCCTCATTTTTTCAAACATCAAAACTGTAAATTATTTTAACACCTGAGAGGATTTAGAACATTCATACATTCATTCATTCATCTTCTACTGCTTAGTGCAGTTAAGGGTGGCGGCGGGCTGGAGCCTATCCCAGCAGTCATAGAGCACGAGGCAGGGTACACCCAGGACAGGACGCCAGTCTGTCGCAGGGCCACAAATAGACAAACAAACACAGACACACACACACAACTACGGACAATTTTAAAGATTCCAGTCCACCTAACCCGCATGTCTTTGGATGTGGGAGGAAACCAGAGCACCCGGAGGAAACCCACGCAGACACGGCGAGAACATGCAAACTCCACACAGAAAGGCCACGGGAATTGAACCCACGACCTTCTCGCTGTGAGGCAACAGTGCTAATGTGCCAAATTTACGTTTTGAGTATCCTGTGCCATTTGGTGTGTCCCATTTGCACCTCTGTTGGTATGTTTGGCTTTTGCTTTTCCTCTCTTTTTAACACTAATAATAATCCATAAAAGTGCTGAAAGTAAAGCCAGTGGTGATTAATTTTGTCTTTTTTATTTTTCATTTCATTTGTTTATTTAAAAGGGATAGTACATATTAATGAACACATGAATATGTAAATATGTTGGATTATAGCCATAGGATAATTTCCATCTCCCTGGCAGACATGTAAAAATGAATAAACAGTTTTCAATAAGAACACATGAAACGTCACAGGAACTTACAATAGACTACATTAATATAACAGACTACATTACATAGGGGTCACTAACTAGACACATGACTGGACAAGAGGCAGGAAACAAGAGGACACAGGCACCAACTTGGTCAGAGCATGAACGGGTCTCTTACACAAACTCAGGCAAAGGAGGGCGCACAGAAAACAATAACTCATAAGGTGCTATAATGCATTGCACATTTCCCTAGGGTTCTTCTTAGTTTCTGCAACTGAGTTCATAATGTTTACATTTTTTATTTGACCCAAGCCACTCCTTTAGGTGACTTTTGAAAGCTTTAAAGCTTGTAGCCTCCCTCACTGTAGTTGGCAAAGCATTCCATTGGATACTGCCTTTGTAGGATAAGACATTTTGTGCAAAAGCTGTTTTTCTCGCAGACACTTCACAGTCCCCTCTACTCATAGCCCTGGTGACTCTCAGACCAGTTGTACTATATTTAATATAGTTTGTAAGAGGTGGGGGAGCCAACCCATGTAAAGTTTTGTATATTAGACAAGCATTTTTAAATTTATGAAATTTTCAAAGCTAAATAGGTTATACTTTAAGATTTTACAGTGGTGATACAAAGATGGTCTTTTATCTAAAAATGTCAAAGTTTTTTTGTAAAGTCTTTCAATTGGTTTTAGAATTGTCACACCGGTCAGAGACCAGCTGGTTATGCAGTAACCTACGTGAGAAAAAAAAAAATCATACAGTGCAAAAACATCATAGCAACAGTGACCTTCTTATTTGGTTGAAGTTAGACACATTATATTTGATTATTTTAGTTATCATTTTAACATGATTTTTGAAGGAGAGTGTTGAGTCCAGCAGTACTCCCAAATATTTGAATTCTTTGACTAACTGCAGCTCATCATCTCCAATGTACACATTGGAGTGCTCAATATTGGAAGCCTTTTTTGAAAAATACATAGTTTTCTGTATGTTTAATTGCAGTCATGATCCATTAAGCCAATTTTGAATATAATTTAGGGCTGATGTAAGAATTTGAGCCGCTGCCTCAGGTGATCTTATACTTGTGTAGATTACCGCATCATCTTACAAACATTTGGTAGGTCAATAATGAAAATAAAATTGGCCCCAAAATAGATCCTTGGGGGACCCCTATTGCGCAATCTAAGTAAGGGGATTTAATTCCATTAACCACGGTGGCTTGTTTTCTGTTTGATAAATAAGATGCCATCCATTTTGTGGCATGCTTGGTAAAATTAAAAGATTGCAACTTTGATAATAAAATGTTATGATTCACTAGATCAAACACTTCACAAATCTAAGAAAACTGCTCCGACATAATTATTTTTATCCAGATGACTTTTTGCTTTTTCCATGAACATTGTTATGGCAGTCTCAGTTGAATGACAAGTGCATGGGATGCAAAGGAGTTTGGCCACTTTGTAGATGTTGAATTAATTGCTTAGCAACCCACTTTTCAAGGACTTTAGATAAGACTGACAGTATGCTAATTGGTCTGCAGTTATTAATATTTTTATCACCTGCCTTAAATATTGGGGTAACTATGGCCATCTTCCATGTCTGTGGTACAGTGGAATGCTCAATAGACAAATTTATTAAATGCATAATTGGATGTGCTAGGGCCATTTTATGTATTTTTAGGAATCCAGCATCAAAGCCATGATGGTCTTTAGCTTTGGACTCCTTCATGGCATTTATAATATTTAAAGTTTCAACCTCTGATATTGGTTCTAATTTAAAAGTTTGACTTTGTCCTGGATTTTTTTGGGTTATTTCGGGCGATTTGAAACATGCTGCCATCTCTTGAACAGAGCGTAGGAATGATAAGTTCAGCTCTTTTGCTAAAATTGTAGGATCATTCACAAGCTGGTTGTTAATTTTCAATTCCATATAATTTGCATCTTTCTTTTTCTGCCTCACTAGAAGTTTATTAATATTCTGCCAAATTTGTTTTCCATTTGCGTTTTGCATTATTGTGATTAAAAAAAATTGCTTTTGCTCTTTGCATTTCTGATGTTACTCTGTTTCTCATTAAAGTATATTTCTGTCTGTCTGTTGTCATCCCAGATTTGAGTTTTTCAATAGCTGGTGATGCATGTCCACATCATTGACAGCAGTTTTGCTAAATTGTTCTTCTTCATTCAACATTCAGATTGTCAGTGTGCGCTGGTGGAGCTGCTGGTTGCCATGGTTATCCAACAAATTACAGCGGAGGAACTGGCCCTCTTGATTCGGCTCTTCCTGGAGAAGACCCCTCCTACAGTAAATGACCAGCCCTCAGTCTGTCAACAGTGCACTGTTGGCTTGTCTATTGTTGACACTGATAGTTTTGTGCTCACATTGTTTGCAGAGCCCATTTTTAGGTTGCTGCCAGCACGTGTCGGTAATGTGTTTCTCTACCTGCGGTTCTTTAACACTCATCAACACTTTAGGTCTCCTTGTGGCTGCTTCATTCTGTATGCAGTTAACACAACATGTGAGGAACGGATGTGATGCGACAATTTGTTACCACCAACCTGTGTTAAATTGGAACCCAGCAGCAGTCATTATTAATAACGTGTCTAAAACTGAAACTCATTTTAACCCCATGAATAAACATGATCTGTATTTTCTGTGTAAATGAGACAGGGTTGTTGTTACAGTTGCCAAATACGGTGTTTTGATAACCTTCTGTACTACTCTTTTGCATCTGAATTGTCATTATTTTGACTTGATGTGCAGGACTATTTCAGAAGGTTCAAGCTAAGCAATCAAAACGCTCTGCTGTTTGTCTGAACGGTTTTTCACTGAAATAATCAGCTGACGAGCAGCTCCAAAATTGGTCTTATTTGAAATCCATATGCACAGATCTGGTGAATTACATTACATTAGACAAACGTTCTCATGTCCCTTTTACTTTGTGATCTTCAGGAGATTTTGTTGAGAGGCATCCTGCAAATTGTTGAAGCCAACATGTATGTTGAGCCCCTTCACTTCATCACCTTTCCAGTATTTCTTGGAGCCTCAACACCAGGAGGGGTTTCTCCTGCCTCCAGACAGAATGGTGCTGCTGGGGGGAAAAGCGTTGGGTTGCTCTGGAAGGGCAAATTGTCTCCTGGACGCAGAGAGGGCGAGGGAGGTTCCCGACCAAACCACCTGCGCTCCTCTCCCTGGCACGTCGCTCCTCTCCACTTACCACTGGTAGGACAGAACTGCTGGCCCCACATGGCCAGTGGCTTTAGCTCCTCAATGTGGCTGTGGGTAGCAGAGCAGGAAGAGAAGGACTTGGATAAAGGCAATGGTAAGGAACAGATCTTAAACCTAATGAGTTTACACCTGATGCTCCTAGATACGGGTTGTTATGAGAATGTCTTTCCACTGATTCCCAGAAGAAAAGAGTTCTCCTGCTGTTGACTCCCACCATGGCAGCTCTCGGGCTGGTATGAGATCAGTTGAGGAAGGACTTGTTCATATTCTGTCCATGGGCTCAAAGGCGTTGATGCTGCAGGTGTGGGCAGACTTCTCCTTAGGGTCTCTCACGTTCAGGTGCGCTCTAAATTAGTCTACACTGTCAAAGATGCTTATAAAGCAGTTCATACTTTTTTTAAGTACCTTAATGCACTGTCCTTTTAGGATTTGTATAGATCCAAACGATGAAATTAAAGCAGGCCTGTTGGCTCAGGCAGACTCTGGTGATGGTCTTCTGAGGCCGGGTCAGTGGCAGCACATTGGTCTAACGTACACACAGCAGCCTGAGGGCAAGAAGAACATTCATGGCCATGTGGCTGTCTGGGTGTGTGGCATCAGGTAATAGAATTAGGAGGCTGTTTGGTTTTAAGTCTCTAGGATAATAAAATGCATGCCAAATTTAAAACGGGCCTCTTGTGTTTATGCTACAGGAAATGTGAAGTTTCTCTGGATTATACGTTGCCTAGAAAGTCTAGTTTATCTTCTGACAGCAACAAGACCTTCTGCATGTTGGGCCACTGTGTGCCATTTTCTGAGGAGCTGGCGAAGCAGGATGGAAGGTGGAGCATGGGCACTGTGCTTCTCTTCAATGGTATGACTCCTGTCAGCTTCTGTTGTAATCAATCTGTAAAGGCCTTCTCCTTTAATCTGCCATTCACTCATCTAACTTCTTAAAGGTCTATACGTCATAGTGCTGATCCCTGGTGCTGTGTTAATCACCATCACCTCTCTTGTATGCAGTATGTACTGTGCTTCATTGATTTAATACACAGTTATATTAGAGTTTCAAAAATTCAGACCAATCATCAAAATGGGATAGAAAGCCATTCTAAGTGATTTGTGAATGTACCGTAGTTGTTAATGCCAGATTTAAGTATTTCAGAAACTGCTGATATGTTGCAATTTTGACACACAACCCCATGACCGCTGGGATAGGCTCCAGACCTGCATAACACTTATCCCCAATCTCAGTTCTTTTTTGTACCCCTTCCCCTTGGCCCTACCCCTATGTCTACCCCTTTAAAACAAGAGGTAAGGCGAAGGGGTATGCCTCTAGCCCTATGAATTGAGACACCCCTCCGCCTTAGGAGAAAAAAAAAACTGCCCGTGTCAAACTGCCGTCTTCACTGTTTGTTAACATGGCAACCGAAATGCAACTTGTTGCAGTAGCCTGTTTGCTCTTTGTATTTTCTCGCCTTTCTGCGTAAATGCAAAGAAATAGAAGAAGTCACAGATTTCATTGATGCATCGCAATCATGTCACGTTAATTAATTTAATTAATTTGTAATTTATAATAATAATAATTAATAGTATTAATAATTAATTAGTAATTGATTAATGTTAATAATACTAATAATAATTAATAATAGTAATATGTTTGATTAATCATTAATTGATTGATTAGTAGTTAATTAGTAATTAAAATAATTAATAATAATAATAATTTATTAATTTATATAGCGCCAAATCACGACTAATTGCCTCAAGGCGCTTCACAAACATCATTTAAAAGCAGAATAAAATAAAATAAGATTAAAACACAATAAAAAAATTAAAACATAAATAAGTAAAAGAAGTAAAAGAATAAAAAGAATAAAAAAGACACACAATCATATAAAATACTAATGATAAAACAGGAAAACAGTTTATTTAAAATAAATAAACACAAAATATATCAGTCTTTGTGCAATGAATGTATACATTATACAAGTTTCACTTTTTGAATGGAATTACTGAAATAAATGATGATTTCATGATATTCTAATTATATGTCCAGCACCTGTATGTATGTTATGGGCTGCATCTAGTTCTGTTAACCTTATATTTCTTTTTCAAATTCTCCCATTTTTTTGCAGCCCTATTTCCTTTAGAAATTTCCCTGACAAATAATATCAGTCTATTAGGACGTCAGGTTATGTATTACACATATACATGTGTGTGTATATATTTTCCACCTTTTTCCCATTGATGAAACTTCGCCTCCTTTCTGCCTGAAAGCTTATTAGGAGACACGTGTGCTCAGGGCTCCTTGTTTGTTTACAAAATACACACACGTTACAGACCTTGAAATCCAACAGCAGGAATCAATATTATCCAAAGATTTATGAACATACAAATTACCATGTTTATCCTTTATCATGATTTTCTCCGTTGTGAGATATAAAAGTGTCTTATTGTAGTGTTCATGTGTATGTGCATTATAACGCCTCAGCGCACGAGCAAAGTTACGATATTCTTCAGAACAACAATATACGCAACATGCATCCAGCAGCATACACGTTGCTGTCATAGACAACTGCCTGTAAAGTTTTTGTTCAAGTTATAACTTTCTAAACAGCGTAATTTGTAATGAAAACCGCTTCATTTGTGCGGCTCTTTCGGCGCCATGTTTGTTTTTTCGGAGACAGCGGTAAGCTCCTCCTACCCCTCCAAACGGAGTGTGCATGCAGATTCACTCCAAACTGAGGGGTTTGAAGCCCTCCGCCTCACTCCAAAAAGAGAATTGAGACACCCCTCTGCCTCTCGTGCTCGCGCAAAACGGAGGGGAAGGGGTAAGGGGAAGGGCCAAGGGGTAGAATTGAGACTCAGCCTTACAGTACATCCGGAAAGTATTCACAGTAATTCACATTTTCCACATTACAGCCTTATTGCAAAATGGAGTAAATTAATTTTTTTCCCTCAAAATTCTACTCACAACACCCCATAATGACAACATGAAAAATGTTGTTTTTGCAAATTTATTAAAAATAAAAAAACAAAGAAATCATATATACATAAATATTCATGCTGTTTGCACAATACTTTGTTGACGCATTTTGGCAGCAATTGTATCCTCAAGTCTCCTTGAATATCATGCCACCAGGTTGGCGGACCTATCTCTGGGCAGTTTTGTTTTGTCCTCTTTCAGCACCTTGCAAGCTCCATTAGGTTCGATGGGGAGCATCGGTGTACAGCCATTTTCAGATCTCTACAGAGATGTTCAATCGGATTCAGGTCTGAATTCTGGCTGGGTGACTCAAACACATTCACAGAGTTGCCCTGAAGCCACTCCTTTGATATCTTGGCTGTGTGCTTGGGATCATTGTCCTGCTGAAAGATGAACTGTCATCCCAGTCTGAGGTCAAGAGCACTTGGGACCAGGTTTTCATCCAGGATGTCTCTGCACATTACTGCATTCATCTTTCCCTAAATCTGACTAGTCTCCCAGTTCCTGCCACTGAAAAACATCCCCACAGCGTAATGTTGCCACCACCATTCTTCACTGTAGGGATGGTGCCTTGTTTCTTCCAAATATGACGCCTGGCATTCACACCAGAGAGTTCAGTCTTTGTCTCATCAGACCAGGGAATTTTGTTTCTTATGGTCTGAGTGTCCTTCAGGTGCCTTTTGGCAAACTCCAGTTGGGCTGCCATGTGCCTGTTACTGAGGAGTGGCTTTCATCTGGCCACCCACCATACAGACCTGATTAGTGGATTGCTGCAGAGATGGTTGTCGTTGTCGTTCTAGAATGTTCTCCTCTCTCCAGAGGAATGCTGCAGCTCTCACAGAGTGACCATTGGGTTTTTGGTCATCTCCCTGACTAAAGCTTTGGTCCCACCAGATAATAAAGCCATCAATAATGAGCCACATATGGATGTGTCACAAATTTCAGTGATTATTCGAATAATTGCGAACATTGCGCAAACAATTAAAAAAACAGTGCGAGTGATTGCGTCAGCAATAATAATGTTAAATCCATCATCAACATACTTTTAAACCTGCTCATAAGAAGGAATCAACATGCAACTGTTTTATCAAGACATTACAATATAAATGTCACAAATAATTACCTTTTAGGCTGTTTCAGATATGTTCTCCACCTCATACAGTGCAGGAAAAAGAGAGAAAGAAAAGCTCCTGCTGAAACGGTCCTCTGTGACTTCAGACTTCAGAGGTGATTAGAGGTGTTTTCAACAGCCAAACTCTGACAGAAAATGATTAATCCGCTACGAAATAATTATTTTATATACAGCGTCCAGCGCACAGAGCAAGTGGGATTGTCACGGCGAGAGCGCTGAGCCAAAATAGCCTGTCTTGTCCTCATATCCGCCAGGTACTCGGATAATGGGCTTCTGACAGTCTCATGCTCACCACAAACATGCCTCTAACATCCTCGTTTGTCCCCGTAGTACCTCATACACAAACTGTCCCACGTTGTTTTTGCTAAATGTTAAACTTCTCAAAATTAGTGCCACGCTCAGAGATGAGCCTTGTTAGCCGAATATTCTGCCTCTGAGAGCCACTGTTCTCCCACGTTTGTTGAATAACTGGACTCGTACCAAAAAAGACGTGCTACGTGGCCCATTATTCATCTTTCATTATTTGGTGGGATCAGGGCTTAAGGTCCTTCACCCTGATTGCCAATGTTGCCAAAATAACTTTGAAAAGTTACTTCATTAGTTACTTTATACAGTTATATTTTACAGTTACTTTATACAGTTAACTTCATTAGCAGCTGCGGACAAATTTTCGGCAGCTACTGAATGTAATTAATAAAGTAACTCATAATCTAACTTGGTTATTTTTAAGATTTAGTACTCAGAAAAGTAACTATTAGTTACTTTGCTGATTAGTTACTTTGCTGATTGCACAATCTTAAGTGTAACCAAGTTAGATTACTTGTTACCTTAGTAGTTACATTACTTATTAGTTGCAAGTTTTCAGCAGCTTCTTATAAAGTAATTGCATCAAGCTGCTAATGAAGTAACTGCAGAAAGTAACTGTATAAAGCAACTAAAAAAACTAACTAAAAAAGTAACTTTTCAAAGTTACTTTGACAACATTGCTGATTGCTCACTTTAGACATGCAGCCAGCTCTAGGATGAGAGTGGATCACAAGTGGCTCTTGTGGGTCTAATTTTCAGGGAAAAAAAAGGAATTTCATCCATTTTGGAATAAGGCTGTAAGATAAAATGTGGGAAAAGTAAAGGGCTGTGAATACTTCCCGGATGTACTGTCTTTGGAATCAACAGGTATAACAAATGAATGAATGAACCAATTGTAGTGTAGACAAAAAATGCTTTGAAAATGAACACATTTACAGTGAGCGGCAGTTGTATGTGCAAAAAATTAATGTTGATGACAGTCCAGAGCAGAATGTTGAAAATTTGATATAAACGGCATGAAAGCATGGATCCATCCATCCTGTCTTTGTGGGGGGTTAAGAACAGTAAGTTGCCTTAACTTTGTCTCTGTATATTTTCCTCCATATTTCAGGTTCTAGAATAGGATCTGAGGAAGCCTTTTACTTGTACACTAGTGGGCCTGACCTTGCCTCCATCATGCCCTGCAAGTATGGAAAGCCCAGTGAGACGCCATCCAAATTTGTCACTCAGGAGGGTTTGAAGTGTGAGCATATACAAGAACTACTAATGAAGAACAAGGATGTTGACACAACAGGTTTAGTTGTAAGTCTTTATTTGCTATTCTCAAGGAATCAACTAAATGCCTAATTCATAGCTCAAACAGTTATGAAATATGAAGTGGAAAAAGGTGCTTTCTGCACTGGCTTGATGTATTCCAAATTTTGTTCCTAAGGTTTGAAAATCTTAGGTATGTACCTTGCAAAATATGGTGGGTGAGAGGATAGATAGTCCATTCCCTGTATTTGGTTACCACAGTAACGCAAAAACAAGAAATGCTTTCATCTTGTATCTTTTCATTAGGTGCATTTAATGGAAAAAAAAAAAAAAAAAACATTAAAATTTGGTGAACATTGACCCACCCAGATCAATTCAAAAAGCAAGTTGAGGGCATTACATAGACAAAGCGTAGCACCAAAGGTGTGGTGTATGCACCAAAGAAAAGCTAACCATTTTTGTAATCCCTGTAAACAAGGAACATAGGAATTGACCTGTCTGACCATATGTTTGTGATTCTTTTAAGTGCAAGTCCTCCTAAACAATTTAGTTTACTGAAATTTCAAACCGTGAGAGCAAAGCATATGAAGATATGCTTGAAGGAACATAACTGCAGTCTGACTTTTCAAGGGGTGGTAATTGGAATGATGGATTTAACTAATACATCAACCTTGTAAAGGTGGCACCTAACTAAACCAATTGGTTGGTTTATGTAGTTTTATTGAAATCCTCCGGACATGGCAAAAATTTACAGTATGTGGGTCTTTAAATCCCAGACTGCATTTATTATGAAGCAGCGTTAATTGTGAAACTTTGAGGAACAAATGACTTTGTAACAAATAAATTGATCAAAGTTGACCTTTTTCTTTATCACCACGTACACCATTCTGCTTTTCAGACTGCACAACAGGAAACAAAACTCACTTCAGCGATCTTGTTTATTCACCTATTTTTCCCATTTCTGCAATTTCTGGATTTGCCCATAGGCTGTATATAGGATATGCTCGTGTGTTAGCCACGTTACCCACAGTCTTGCAAGGGTTTGCGTTACCAGGTTCTTAAAGTGGCAGCACCACATTTAACAACAGTCTACGCTAGAAACTTCAGATCAGTAAGTATTGTGTGAATAGCTGTTCCCTTAATCCTTTTTTAACCTGGCCACATATGATTCATGAAACTGCATGCTGTAACCTTTTAAAAGATATTAAAGTGCGTACAGTAGTATTCAATATAATAGTAGTGCTGTGTGACTAAAAAGATTAATCCAGGTTTTGAGTATATTTCTTATTGTTACGTGGGAAACAAGGTACCTGTAGATTCAGTAGATTCTCACAGATCCAACAAGACCAAGCATTCATGATATGCACACTCTTAAGGCTATGAAATTGGGCTATTAGTAAAAAAAAAAAAAGTAGAAAAGGGGATGTTCACAATAATACAACCCTGGCAAAAATTATGGAATCACCGGCCTCGGAGGATGTTCATTCAGTTGTTTAATTTTGTGGAAAAAAAGCAGATCACAGACATGACACAAAACTAAAGTCATTTCAAATGGCAACTTTCTGGCTTTAAGAAACACTATAAGAAATCAAGAAAAAAGATTGTGGCAGTCAGTAACGGTTACTTTTTTAGACCAAGCAGAGGAAAGAAATATGGAATCACTCAATTCTGAGGAACAAATTATGGAATCACCCTGTAAATTTCCATCCCCCAAACTAAAACCTGCATCAAATCAGATCTGCTTGTTGACATTGACTCTATGCCATGACATTGATCCTATGTGTCTTTTTGCAAGGAACGTTTTCACAGTTTTTGCTCTATGGCAAGATGCATTATCATCTTGAAAAATGATTTCATCATCCCCAAACATCCTTTCAATTGTCCAAAATATCAACGTAAACTTGTGCATTTATTGATGATGTAATGACAGCCATCTCCCCAGTGCCTTTACCTGACATGCAGCCCCATATCATCAATGACTGTGGAAATTTACATGTTCTCTTCAGGCAATCATCTTTATAAATCTCACTGGAACTGCACCAAACAAAAGTTCCAGCATCATCACCTTGCCCAATGCAGATTTGAGATTCATCACTGAATATGACTTTCATCCAGTCATCCACAGTCCACGATTGCTTTTCCTTAGCCCATTGTAACCTGTTTAGGTGTTAATGATGGCTTTCGTTTAGCTTTTCTGTATGTAAATCCCATTTCCTTTAGGTGGTTTCTTACAGTTCAGTCATAGACGTTGACTCCAGTTTCCTCCCATTCGTTCCTCATTTGTTTTGTTGTGCATTTTTGGATTTTTGAGACATATTGCTTTAAGTTTTCTGTCTTGACGCTTTGATGTCTTCCTTGGTCTACCAGTATGTTTGCCTTTAACAACCTTCCCATGTTTTTTGTATTTGGTCCTGAGTTTAGACACAGCTGACTGTGAACAACCAACATCTTTTGCAACATTGCGTGATGATTTACTCTTTTAAGAGTTTGCTAATCCTCTCCTTTGTTTCAACTGACATCTCTCGTGTTGGAGCCATGATTCATGTCAGTCCACTTGGTGCAACAGCTCTCCAAGGTGTGATCACTCCTTTCAGATGCAGACTAACAAGCAGATCTGATATGATGCAGGTGTTAGTTTGGGGATGAAAATTTACAGGGTGATTCCATAATTTTTTCCTCAGAATTAAGTGATTCCATAATTTTTTCCTCTGCTTGGTCTAAAAAAGTAACTGTTACTGACTGCCACAATCTTTTTCTTGATTTCTTATAGTGTTTCTTAAAGCCAGAAAGTTGCCATTTGAAATGACTTTAGTTTTGTGTCATATCTGTGATCTGCTTTTTTTCTACAAAATTAAACAACTGAATGAACATCCTCCGAGGCCGGTGATTCCATAATTTTTGCCAGGGGTTTAGTAGTGTGACATTCAGTCAGTGAGTTCATCAGTTTTGTGGAACAAACAGGTGTGAATCAGGTGCCCTCTATTTAAGGATGAAGCCAGCACCTGTTGAACATGCTTTTCTCTTTGAAAGCCTGAGGAAAATGGGACGTTCAAGACATTGTTCAGAAGAACAGCGTAGTTTGATTAAAAGTTGATAGGAGAGGGGAAAACCTATACGCAGGTGCAAAAAATTATAGGCTGTTCATCTACAATGATCTCCAATGCTTTAAATGGACAAAAAAAACAGAGACCGCATGGAAGAAACAGAAAACAACCATCAAAATGGATAGAAGAATACCAGAATGGCAAAGGCTCACCCATTGATCAGCTCCAGATGATCAAAGACAGTCTGGAGTTACCTGTAAGTGCTGTGACAGTTAGAAGACGCCTGTGTGAAGCTAATTT
Organism: Thalassophryne amazonica; assembly: GCF_902500255.1. Classification (NCBI taxonomy): domain Eukaryota; kingdom Metazoa; phylum Chordata; class Actinopteri; order Batrachoidiformes; family Batrachoididae; genus Thalassophryne; species Thalassophryne amazonica. The sequence continues at coordinate 59,274,716 of NC_047115.1, read as the reverse complement.
ATTTGCAAGAATCCCCCGCAAAGACCCTCTGTTAAATAAAAGATGTGCAGAAAAGGTTACAATTTGCCAAAGAACACATCAACTGGCCTAAAGAGAAACCCCCCCCAAACTCTGAATTCAAGCCACAGTTCACAGTGAAGACAGTGAAGCATGGTGGTGCAAGCATCATGATATGGGCATGTTTCTCCTACTATAGTATGGGGCCTATATAGCACATATCAGGGAGCATGGATCGGTTTGGATATGTCAAAATACTTGAAGAGGTCATGTTGCCTTATGCTGAAGAGGACATGCCCTTGAAATGGGTGTTTCAACAAGACAATGACCCCAAGCACACTAGTAAACAAGCAAAATCTTGGTTCCAAACCAACAAAATTAATGTTTTGGAGTGGCCTGCCCAATCCCCGGACCTAAATCCAATTGAGAACTTGTGGGTGACATCAAAAAAGCTGTTTCTGAAGCAAAACTAAGAAATGTGAATGAATTGTGGAATGTTGTTAAAGAATCTTGGAGTGGAATAACAGCTGAAAGGTGCCACAGTTGGTTGACTCCATGCCTTGCAGATGTGAAGAAATCATGAAAAACTGTGGTTATACAACTAAATACTAGTTTAGTAATTCACGGGATTGCGGAAAAAAGAAGTTTGAACATAATAGTTTTGAGTTTGTAGCGTCAACAGCAGATGCTACTATTATTGCGAACGCCCCCTTTTCTACTTTTTTTTACTAATAGCCCAATTTTCATAGCCTTAAGTGGATATGACACTTAAAGACAACATCGTCTTATTACATGTAACAAAGGTTATATAATTCAGTCAACCTAAACGTTTTAGGAAAGTGTACACGGTTCTCCCGTTATATGTAACATTTGAACATCCCGCCACTGAAAAAATGTGCACAGCCCCGTGATCCACTTCCTGCTGATCACCAAGCCTAAAATACGTCACTATGTGTAGACCGTATCGGCTTGTGCGCCTGGCGGCCGTTGTTTACACTTTGTTTAGCGGCAGAAAACTTTGATTAAACACAGCTCTCAGGGACGTGTTGTCGATATGCCTGACCAGTGTGTCGCGGCATATTGCACAAACACAAGGACGAAAGCTTTAGCTTTTCAAGTCCAGGCTGATTGATCGAAAGTCTGTTGTGTGATGCACGAAATGTCAGGCTGCCGCTCCCTCCGCTCGCACACCACACGCATTTGCTCCCGACAGCAGACACTTTCCTCTACCGTCTCCATGTTCTCACCGCTCACAGGAACACATAAAATGTCAACCTCAAATAATATGTTCACAATAATCTTGAAATGGTCAAGGAACTTACGTAGTAAACACTGCGGCGGCACATAAACACACCCTGGCACGGAAACACGGCGGCACGTAAACACTGCGCCGGCACGTTCACTGTTGTTTGCGATGATCTTTTCTAAACTTTTGCCGTTTATTCCTATTCTTTCGTGAAAATAACGTAACTAAACACGGATGAATGCAATGCCAGGCACTGGAAACGGCAAAAACCCGAAGGTAATGACAGTGGTCCACAAGTAATAGCTACACTATCACGGCTCCGGAACAATAACAGAGGCGGTAAACAGACGCTCCAATCGAAAATGCTATACAGTAATTAGAGTATTATAAACAGCAGCAACAAAATCAAAGCCTCCCTTACCATTCCATATTCTGCAGCCTTTCAAAATCCATCAGAATTGGCACATCTCCTGGCCTCTGCTTCAGCTCCGCCATAAACACCGTCGGCATTATTTTCGCTGCCAGAATTGCTCCTGGTTTGAATGTTCGTCCGAAAGATACGGCTCCAATCTGCAGGGTCTAATCACTGCTGCGACATCCTCAGATCCGAGTCCAGAAATAATCCACACTTGAGAGGAGTCAGAAAAGTTCTTGATCTCGTCACTGTCCATGTCAAGGTCTATCTGTTCCTGTTGTCGAGCGAACAGACAAAGACGGGACTCTCCATTCTGTGATGTCACGCATCACGTGACCGCTGAAGGAGCGCTGCAAGCACGCTTTCCAATAAACACACTTTGAGAAGCGTACAAACTTTATTTTTCAGTGATAATGAATAAAAACACTTTCAACTTACTATACGTGAGTATATTTTGCTAGTTATATCAGTTTTCTCTCATTTTGAAGTGTCATCTCCACTTTAAGGGGGGCATATCATGAATGCTTGGTCTTGTTGGATTGTGAGAATCTACTGAAATCTACTGGTACCTTGTTTCCCATGGAACAAGAAATATACTCAAAACCTGGATTAATCTTTTTTAGTCACATAGCACTACTATTATTCTGAACACTACTGTAAGTATGTGAAAATTGGTGAAATGTCCTACACTCAATGACTGCCTTCCCTACAGTATAACCTCTATTTTTTGATAGTTTGTGACTGACACTGCCTGTTCCTTAATTTGCCTTTTTTTTGTCCTCCTTTCTTTGTTAAAGGATATTGTTTTAATGCTTGATAATGATCAAAATCTAATAAAAATTACAATTATAAAAAAAGGATGAACGCTGCGAAAACAGAAAGTTGATAGGACTAATAATTTGGGAGAAATTAACAATTTGTAGCTAACCAGTAAGCAATGGATGCTGTCCTGCAACTCGCCATAAAAGGGTCCAGGTTTTAAGTTTTAAATGTTTTTGTGGCTTATGTTAGTTTAACTGTTTTTAGTGTTATTGTGTTTTTGTAGCTCAGTGTTGCTATTACCATGAGTGACGTAGTTTCATGAGTAAAATGTGTTAGTGTTTTAATGTCTTCAGCCACTGTCTTTGGCAATACAAAGCACCTGCTTACAGCAGCTGTTTGTGCGTTCGCCGCGTGCGAGCGAGTTCGATCAGAGACAAACAGCACAGCAGACATTGCTGTTTGGTAGGCTTATGTATTTTGGGTCAAGGATGAACGGCACCAAAACAGAACGCTGATAGGACTAAATTGTTTTGGAGAAGCTAGAGTAAGCCAATGTTGCTATGACATTTTGGACTCGCACGCCTTTCCTGCAGGGGTCAGTAAATCATATTTATATTAAAAGTGTGATTGTAAGTGCATATCACTGTAAGTATATTAACATACATGGATGCAAGAAAAGTGAAAGCACTTATTTCCATTGGAGTCCATTTAAAAAACAAATGACACAGTATAAGTAATAATAAAATATTAATAATATTGATGATGATAATGATAATAATAATAATGTGTATAGGATAGCAACAACCTAAACATTTATAAATACAATAACACAGTAAATTAACATTAAAAATTAGATAATTAACAGGAAATAAAAAGGTTGTGTTCCTCTTCTAAAAATTGTTGCGGTCTAAGGTTCTAAAAACATTCTGGATTCACACGCCATTCCAACTCATTGCGTAATTTATTACCACCCTTGAAAAATATCAGCTACCTATTTTATAAACACTACCTAATCTAGAGCCCATGGATCCCACAGGCAACATGCTAGTAGTCAGTTAAGGTTACAGAGTGTGTCTGTGTTGTATTTGTGCACAGGAAAGCTTGGCAGTGGTGTATGCCCCGAGCAGCCCCAAAGTCTACACCATCTATGAGCCTGTAATCAGACTGAAGGTCAGGCCAAGACTGTTGTTACCCAGCGACCTTTCAGCTCCAAGGAGGGTGCAGAGTGTTGCTCTCGACCCACAGGTGTCTCGATGCTCTGCTACCTACTGAAACCTCCAGCTTACAGAGTGTCCTTCACAAAAGTGGAGGAACAGGGACATTTGTCTTCCTCTTTGCACAGGTAGGATCACCCACACTGTTAATTCAGTTCTATTTCATTCCTCCTGACTGCCAGAGGGTGGTGCTTTAGCACTGGATAACTACATGTGCGCAGCACAGAGGTCGAGAATATATACCAACAAAGTCACGCCATTGAATGTGACCTGGGTGACATCACTGGTTGTCTTTATATACCAGACCCACCCAGCGCTCGCTTCTTTTCTACATTCTCGCATTCTTAGAGGTTGAGAACGCATTTAGCTACGATTGCCGCTCTCGCTTGTAGCCTCGCAACCCACCTTCGGTTTGGAGCTACGTGCACTGCACACGTCCTCCAGAGGCTGCGAGACACGGCTTCACACCGTGTTTTTGTATTCTTTGACGATGAAAAGCTGGCTATTTGTTTAGTTGTGTCACTAACCCCGTTAACTACGTGGTAGTGTGTGTATCAGAACCAGTATAGTGTACTGTGTTGGGCTTGCCATGAGTGTTTTACACTCCTTGAAGTACTTCGTCTGCACTGCCGCCATTTGCTAAGTTTAACAGCTCCGCTAGCAGCTAGTGTTGTCGTCGTTGCTCTAAGTGACTTAGCACTTGGCTGTGAGTTTTCGGCTGTGTGCATCGTGTTATTACTGTGGCTGTGAGTGTTTCACGCTCCGGGCCTTGTATTAGCTTTTACACTATGAGTGTTTCACCGCTCCGTGCCTCGTGCCGTAGTCTGCGGCTGTGAGTGCTTCACGCTCCGTGCCTTGTGTCAAGTCGACGGCTGTGAGTGCTTCACGCTCCGTGCCTCGTGTTACTATTTACACTGCGTGTGATTCACGCTTTGGTCTTTCCATTGTAACCATCAGGCTTGCGTTAGCCATCTGCACGCAGTCCACAATGTTGACAGGGCCTTTGTTGCATGGCTGTAGTACCTGTTTGGCTCCCTTGAGCCCAGGTGATGGACATATGTTTTGCCCCTCGTGTCTTGGGATCGTACACCTGAGGGAAGCCCTGACTGGTGATGCCTGCCTTAATTGTGCCAGCATGCCACTAGCAGAGAGATCTGCTAGACTTGCGGCATTGGAAAGTGGAATATCTAGTGCGACTTTGGCCACCATCCTGTGATTCCACACGGCCCCCCAACCTTTGAGTGATGCATCTGTAACAACCACCTCTCGGCGAGAAGGAACAGAGCCTAGAGGGACACCCTTGCAGATGAAGTCCACGTCCCCCAGGGTTTGAGGTGCAGAAGGCACTGGTTGGAGAGTCGTACAAGCCTGTGCTGATGCAACTTCGGTTGAGGCCTAGGTTGTTGATGCAAATCTGTAGGGGACGTAAGAACAGAAGTCCCAAAGGTACCACTAGTGACACTGCAGTCAATTTGCCATCAACCGGAGCAGCAAACCAAAAGGCAGCAGCACAGCCCGTGATCTGTGAGACGAGACGAAATTACCGTCGTCCACTGTCTGCGGGGATGCGATGCAGTCATAGTCAGGGAGTTGATGGCAATGCCGATGAAGGTCGTTTGTTGGCTGGAACAAGAGAACTCTTTGCAAAGTTCACTGTGAGTCCTAAATGAGAGACATGGTTCAGTAGAAGAGCTGTGTCGTTGTGCGCCTGCTCCTGAGTCGGAGCGCAGACAAGCCAATCGTCTAAGTAGGGTAGGATTCTTAATCCAAGAGCTTGCAGCGGGGCTAGTGCTGCAGCCATACATCTGGTAAATGTACGAGGGGCGAGAGAGAGGCCGAAAGGAGCACCCTGAACTGGTATGCCTGACCTTCGAAAGCAAAGCGGAGAAACGGCCTGTGATGAGGCGCAACTGGCACATGGAAATAGCGTCTTTTAAGTCGACACTTGTGAACCAGTCTCCTGGTGTGATAGTTTGAAGGACGTCTACTGGGCGGAGCATGTGAAACTGCAGCACTTTGATATAATGATTCAGATGTCGGAGATCGAGGATAGGACGAAAGCCGCCATCCTTCGTTGGAACAAGGAAGTAAATTGAATAGAACCCCCGAGCTGGTCTGATCTGTGAACTGCTCTATGGCCCCCTTCTCCAGGAGTTCCAAAATCTCCCGTTTTAGGGCAGCAGACTGCACCGAGTTGGAAACAACAGTCATCCTCACCCCATTGAACTTGGAAGGACGACATCCGAACTGAATTCTGTAACCTTCGAACAAGGTTGAAATGACCCATGGGTCTTGAACTTGAGCCTCCCAGTGGCTGAGTTTGATTTCGTGAAAAACGGCTTGGGGCCAAACATTGGCAGTCAGACCCGACCACCTCTGCCTCGCATCCCTGAGGACCTCTGGGCGTGATTACTGGAAGCTCTGCGAACCGTTCAGTTTCTCGGGGGTCTGCCCGTAGGCTCACGAAAAGCAGGCTGCTGGGAGAGCTGGCCCTCAACTGCAAAAGCACGTGCAGCTCTGGGAGTCGGCGGAAGCCTAGATGTAGAGTGAAAAGCTGTAGCACATCTGACTGGCTGAGGTCTGGAAGACCGTGTGTAGGTCAACAAACTGTTGCCGAGATTTACTAGCCTCAACAGCACGCTGTAAAGTTTGTTGGGCCGCAGTGTCCAATACTTGGCCTGGAATAACCGGCAGCGAAACAGAGTGTGCCTCTGCAGGATTCGGAAAGGGGGGACTTGCGCAAGCCACACCTTACGTCTATTGATGGTAAGGGTTGACATCAGTCTGCCAAGCTCTCTGGACATATAAGCAAAGGTTTGGAGTGAGGCATCACTAAGACTTTGCGTAGCATCATCAACCTCTGCCTCCCTCAAAGACTTTGAGAGGGCAAGGGCTAAATGGGACAGTGAGTTGCCTAGCGACCGTGCAAGCAGCTATGTCATAGCTTTTGGTGATGAGGTCATCAGTGACCCTACACTGAGGGCGTGGGCAGCGGCATCCAGCCGAGCAGCATATCTGGAGCCACAACCAGGTTCGCAATAATGCTGTCAACGGCGGGCATAAACGGTTCAGACCATACTGCGCTGAATCACACATAGAGCTAAGGGCTCTGCAGTCCTGTGATAGATGGGTCAATGATTTGGAGGTCCGCCCAACATCGGTGGAGCTCTTTCGATATATCGTTGTGAAACTGCAACGTTGAACTCAGGCTTCTGAGTGACTTTGAAAAAGGCACTTGAAGCGGTGGTTCCGCAGGGGGATATGTCGACCCCAAGCCTGGATAAAGCCAACTGAACAGCTTGCTTGACAAAGGATAGTTCAGGTTCGGTTTGCGGCATGGACTCTGCCTCGAGAGGTATGAGAGCCCACTAATGAATGGCTTGGAGAAAGAACTCCTCTCATCCTCATCCTCCACACAGTTTATATCACTTGTCATGTACAAGGAATCAGTTGCAGCAATAGACGCGAACATCGGTCCTCCTGCTGAGTAACTACATTGGTCTGATCAGCCTCATTAGGGACAGCAGGAACTGTCACGGCTTCCTTAGGCTGTAGATTCAGAAGCAAGGACTTAATCTGAGCAAACTCAGAAGTCAACGTTTCGACCCTTTTCAGCCAAAGCATGGTCATGAGGTAACCTTCTTAGCAGAAGGGGCTCCTGCATGTGGGCGTTTACGGCGCTTTGGGTCCTTCCTGGGGCTGGAGGCCAAAGTCGCCTAGATAGTCCACTTGCCAATGCCGCAGGTCTAGCAGATCTCTCTGCCAGTGGCATGCCTGGCACAATTAAGGCAGGCATCGCCAGTCAGGGCTTCCCTCAGGTGTCCGATCCCAAGACAGGGAGGGGCAAAACATGTCCATCATCTGGGCTCAAGGGAGCCAAACAGGTACTACAGCCATGCAACAAAGGCCCTGTCAACATTGTGGACTGCGTGCAGATGGCTAACGCAAGCCCTGATGTTACAAATGGAAAGACAAAGCGTGAATCACACGCAGTGTAAATAGTAACACGAGGCACGGAGCGTGAAGCAACTCACAGCCGTCGGCTTGACACGAGGCCACGGAGCATGAAGCACTCACAGCCGTCGACTTGACACGAGGCACGGAGCATGAAGCACTCACAGCCGCAGACTCGACACGAGGCACAGAGCGTGAAGCACTCACAGCCGCAGACTCGACATGAGGCACGGAGCATGAAGCACTCACAGCCGTCGACTTGACACGAGGCACGGAGCATGAAGCACTCACAGCCGCAGACTCGACACGAGGCACAGAGCGTGAAGCACTCACAGCCGCAGACTCGACATGAGGCACGGAGCATGAAGCACTCACAGCCGCAGACTCGACACGAGGCACGGAGTGTGAAGCACTCCAGCCGCAGACTCTGCACGAGGCACGGAGCTTGAAACACTCACAGTGTAAAAGCTAATACAAGGCCCGGAGCGTGAAACATTCACAGCCACAGTAATAACACGATGCACACAGCCGAAAAAACTCACAGCCCAAGTGCTAAGTCATTTAGAGCAACGACGACAACACTAGCTGCTAGCGGAGCTGTTAACTTGGCAAATGGCGGCAGTGCAGACAAAGTACTTCAAGGAGTGGAAAACACTCACGGCAAGCCCAACACAGTACACTATACTGGTTCTGATACACACACTACCACGTAGTTAACGGGGTTAGCGACACAACTAAACAAATAGCCAGCTTTCATCGAAACAACACAGCTAATGTGCACAGAGGAAAATATCCAGCAGGGCAGCGGCAAGGCGCGCACCCAGCGTTTAGGAAGGTGTACTTGGAGGACGTGTGCAGTGCACGTAGCTCCAACCGAAGGTGGGTTGCGAGGCAACAAGCGAGAGCGGCAATCGCAGCTAAATGCGTTCTCAACCTCTAAGAATGCGAGAATGTAGAAAAGAAGCGAGCGCTGGGTGGGTCTGGTATATAAAGACAACCAGTGATGTCACCCAGGTCACATTCAATGGTGTGACTTTGTTGGTATATATTCTCGACCTCTGTGCTGCGCACATGTAGTTATCCAGGTGCTAAAGCACCGCCCTCTGGCGGTCAGGAGGAATGAAATAGAAACTTTATTTACTCATAGTTAGTGGTGGGTGAAGACATTTTTTGGCAAACACAGTGATTACTCTTTTCAAATCATAATGACAACAGAAACTAACCAAATGACCCTGATCAAAAGTTTACATAACCCCTGTTCTTAATACTGTGTGTTGCCCCCGTTAACATCAGTGACAGCTTGGAGTCTTTTGGTTTAGTTGTGGATGAGGCTCTCTAATGGTAAAGCTGCCACTGAATATGTTTCTGACTTTATTACATCAGTTACAAAGAAATACAAATAATATGGCACTCTATGGTAAATCTGCATGGAGTAGACAGTTCTCAAAAACTCAGTGACTGTGCAAGAAGTAGAAGAGTGAGGAAAGCCACCAAGACACCCAGACAACCCAGAAGAAGTTATAGGCTTATGTGGCTGTGACTGGAGAAATTATGCACAGTGCAAGCTTTGCATTTTGTATCAACCAGTTATCCATCTTCATGATAAAGTGGTATAGAGGAGGTTTTTCTTAAAAAGAAGACCTGAAAGTTTAGCTACAAATTGCCAGAGGTACATCTGTGATGCAAGCCTGGATTTGATCTGTTTTGGTGAAAGAAAATCCTTCTCTGCTCTACTCCACAAGGACGCTAAGAGTAGTGATGCCAGGATATGTAAACTTTTGAGCACAACCTGTATATACTACCAATTTTGTATATTTTGTGGTGATAACTTTACCTCTGTTGTATTTGTATTCTAATTATCTATTTGTAGACGCTAACTCCTTGCCTTAGAGGAATAGGTTGAGCAGTTTTGTTTCAAATCTTGTGTGACTCATAATGTTGGAGTGATAATTTTCAATATACCTTGTTGTTCCCATTTCTTAGTTTTGTAAATTTATTTTTCTTGTCCTTTCCATTGGGCTCCTAATGTCCAGACCGTGGAGCTGACTGACTGTGAGAAGACCCAGGCTCTGGCCTTGCAGGTGTTGCTGTCTCTGTCCAAATTCAACCAGCACCGGATCCACGAGATTGACTGTTACCATGGATACTCTATGATCCACCAGGTTCTCATCAAATCCAAATGCATTGTGGGATTTCATATGCTTAAAGTGAGTCACAGTTTGAACTTTGTGGTGCTTTCTGCACTCAAAACCTTTGCAAAGCTGTACAGAAAACATTTATTTTTAGGTCATCTGGCAGAATAGATCCTTACGAGACCGTGAGGCGTCCATCATCTGTTGCCCACATTTTACAAAAACTGCTCTTCTCTCTCAGTCCTTGATGGTTTTTTCGTTCCGTTTGTTTGTTTTTATGTAACTAAGGATGGCACATAGAACTTCTTAATGGATTTGAGAAATGTTTTTGACTTTATAAGATAATTAAAACTAATTAGGAATTTAGTCATTCAAAATCCTTCCTTTCTGTTCTTCACTGACTTCAGAATTGATGATTCTGATTCATAGATCTGAGGATGGTGCATAGACATTCCTGTGATGGTTCTGTTCGATAATTCTAAGGATGGTGCAGAAATTTTCAACAATAATCAGATAACAGACTAATTGGGAACTTGACCATACATAATTTTTCATCTCTCTCAATTCTTCATGGATTTCAAATCTGATGGTTCTGTAGATGGACACCGAGGGATGGCATACCAAAGCTATTCATGGCTTTACGAAATTACAACTTGAAATGAGGGACTACCCAATAATTTTGTAATCAAATCTCTGCCATCTCATTGCCAAGAAGTGGTCTCATTAATGCAAACTCCCTCATAATCCGACTGCAGCAAATGGTAGAAAATGCTGTAGGGAAATGAATGTGCTTGCTTTGCTCTTGCATGTATGCCCTTATGGCACATTGTCTTGCACTGTTGTAACAGGCTTGTCGCTAAGGATGGTGCATAAAATTTCTTCGCTGATTTGGGCAGTGTTAATCACCAATGAACATATGAGCTAACAAAGACTAATTGCGGACTTGAACATTAAAAATGCATCTCCTATCTCAGTTCTTCATGAATATGAGGATAGATTCTTGAATGATACTGTCAGATGACCTACTGAACCAGTGGTTCTCGTCATTTAAAACATGAATATATCACGCCTGTAACACCTTTTTGCCTTGGTGTCGGTGACCCTGCTGATACTTGACCATCTAGCAGTAACTGCAATTGAGCTGTGCAGTGACTGTTCATTCAGATGGATTCTAACAAACTTAAGGCATAGTGCAATCATGTACCTTCTGCTTTTGTTTAGGACATTTAGCTTCCAGAAACTATATAATACAAAACTGCATTGAATAATTGCAATCAGTCAGTCATGTATAAAGGAAAGTGTGCTGTTTCCCAGTCATTAGGGGGGGGTGTTTTGTTTTTTTTTGTTTTTTTTTCTAATCCACTGCTGGCCAAAGGCCTGAGGGGTATTGGTGTCGTGATTTTTTCCATCCGTCTCTCCCTCCTTCAAGAGTATAAGTGTTCTGACATCAACTCCTCTCACACTTTAGGAGGATTTCATGAAACTTTGTGCAAGTTCTTGTTATAGTTGTTATAGGTTGATAATATGCATATTTATATGTTATAAGATTGATTAGTTATGGCCCTTGATTACAAACCTAGACACTGCCCAGTTTCACGAGTTGGTGCCTGCATGCTGAAATCAACTCCTCACATATTTACGACTTGTTTTGTGAAAATTGGTACAAGTCCTTGAAATGTTATCAGAATGTAGCAAGAACTTGTACCAAAGCAGCATTTGCCAGCGGGGAGTTGTGCTCTCAGAGCAGTCTTGTTTTTGTTGTCTTGCTTGTGTTTTCTTTTTGATGTGAATAATAAATCTCACATAAAACAGTGCATCAAATGTAAGTTAACCTTAATCAGGAGTAACAGAATTTGGGTGGTTGGTGTGTGTATATAAACGCAAATATACTGAAGTATGCATCTGAGTAGTTGAACAGCAGTGTGGGATGTTTTTCAAATGAATAAGTACAGATCTTTTCCTTTAGTTTTTAAACCATGAAGGCTCTTGTGTCCCTCTAGACTCTGCTGGACGGGGTGTTGTAGTGGACCCATCCTTACTCTGGGTGAGGATGGCCAGTTGTCGTTTGGACACAGACACAGTTGCTGTGGTGCAGGACATTAGGCTTCTCTCTGACTCTTATTGGACTGGAAGATCTGGGCCCAAGGCTGAGGTAAGCATGCACATCACTGGCCAGTGATGTACAGCTCTGTGCACAGCCAATGGAGGATCTGCCCAAGGTGCAGATGAAAAGCAGGATTATGAAAACACAAACATTAGCATACACTTGGACGACCATATCTGCTTTAACTCCTACTTATTAAGTCACAGGTACAATAAAAAGCAAACAATGCAATTACATTCAAAAAATGTTTTGCAGCAGGGTTCATATAAGCATCTTGCACTGAGAATAAATAGCTTTTATCAGAAAGCATGTGTCGAACTTCAGTCTTCAGCAGTGTAATCAGTTACCTTCCATGTCAGTGGGTTAGAACATGCATCTCTGCCCCTAACCTGTAGGTGCGATAAAATACATCGCTCAAACAGTATATACTGGCAATATCATAAAGGACACATCCTTTCAAATCCTGTTTCCATATGCTGGGGAAAACACATTTTGAAACAATTTAATTTAGAGCACATAAGACTTGTTGACTACCATAAGAAAGTAAAATATAAAAATGTATCTAGTCTGTCACCTTTTTGAACTCTTGTAAATGTGTGTTCAGATTCAGTGATTGGAATAATTTCAGTCAGATTGAGAGGAAAAAACAAATCCATATCAACACATTTAACTGATGGACACATGAGGAAAACCAGAAATTCAGAGCTAGATATGTTATGTTTATGGCCTTGGAGGATTATCATGAAGCGTTGCTCATACTTTAAATTAAATAGAATTCTTACATCAGTGAGGGGGTAGGAGTTCATACTTTGTTGTTTATTCTCTGTTGCACTAGTGGTGGAAACATCAGGTGGCAGTACCTAGAAAATACAATAAGAAACATAAGTAAGAGCAACAGACATTTGTAGAAGATGACTATTCAAAAGAAACTTTCAATCAGGAGCATTACTCTGATTATGTTTGCCTCTCTTTGCCATATTTCTGTTAGTGTGGAGTTTGGGAGACACTGCTTACTGCTTTAGAGATTCTCATCAGGGTTCACCATCCCCATCAGTCTTTACATACGTCAGTTTCTCAAGGCCCAAATGTGCATCGGTTCCTGTTGACCTGCCAGGTCTTACAGGAAGGTCAGTCTTACAATGGTGCTGCCACCATGCTGTTTTTGTGTTTGTCACTGACAGCATCATGTTTGCCTTAAGGAACATCGGGAGGAGCATCTCACTGCCATCCCACAGGAAGTCTGTTTGTCATTCATCAAAATCATTCAGGAGGTGCTAGGGTCTCCTCCAGACCTAGACCTGCTCAGGCTGATCTACAACTTTCTGCTGGCTGTTCACCCTCCAACTAACACCTATGTCTGCCATACTCCATCCAGCTTCTACTTCTCACTACACATAGGTGAGGAAGCACTTCAGCTGTGACCACAAGTTCTAAAAATCCCTTTTGTGCACAGTTTTGTTTTTTCTTCAGATGGCAAGCTGTACCAGGAAAAACTGCAGTCTATTATGTACCTGCGACACTCTAACAGTGGAGAAAGTCCACCAGCAGCTCTGTGATGTCGCTGTCTCCTACCATCTTCACTGATGCTCTCTCTGAAGGTACAGATGGTTCACTTTATAGTAGCTTGAAAGCACTTTCAGACACCCAGCACTCTTGGCATAATAAATGTGTTTATTATGCCTCTATGTTACTTGGAATGGTGTTTATACGAGTAAGTACAAAAGTAGCATAACCTTCCTGAGAATGTTCAGTTATAGTGGGGCTTTTAAACAAACATTGAGATTTCAGTGCTGGATCAGCCCAGTTCCACTCCTTGTTGATACAGGGTCACCACAGTTTTATTTTAAGCACCTAATGTAAACGTGATTAGTTCTGGGAAAAACTATGTTAATGCAGAATGAGGTTAGTGCATTTGCACACTTTCTTACTCTATTTCTAGCTTTCAAAAGAAAACACTTCTCTGTTATATATCTGGTTACATGTAGATCTTCAACTCTGCAGTTTATTTTCTTTTAGGGTTCTGTTGTTATACACAGTTATTTTCTTCTTCTAACCATAATTTTTCTATGAGCCATATGATTAATTTACTGTTTTTATTTTATTTGTTTGTTTGTTTGTTTCTTTGTTTCTTTGATTGTTTTTTTAAGCTAGCCAAAACAAAGTTTGTCACAGAGGTTTATTGGGCTGTTTCACAGTCAGGGTACACAAGTATGTGTTACCGGCACAAAAAAATCAAAGTGGTTACATAGGTCAAGTTATTCATCCATATCTAACTGCTGAGTAAACAAATGGGGATATCAAACCAAATGACCATTAATCCTGACAGACCAGTAGGAGTTATCCATGTATGTCAAACTAAACTTTGTTGGTCATTTTCACCGTTGTCATTAAACCAACTTTATCTTTAAAATCAACTTTTGTACCCTGATTGTAAAACAGCTATTGTACTTTGTGGCTGGCAACTTTCAGTCTGGCCATCAACAATTATTATTATATTTTGTTTGTGCATGTGTGCATGTTTGTGTGTCAGGTGGTTCAAGGAATGAACTTCACAAAAGTTGTGTGTCAAAGCTCAGTTTGTTGACCCTGGGTTTTACCTTGTCCAAGATGGATTTGCATTCAAAACACTGTTAGACACTTAAGTGGCTCTGCTCTCTCTTTTTTTTTTGTTTTAAGATATTTAGGTGTACCTTAGTATACACTAGTAGAGTTCCACCTTAGATTTGGAATGTATAATAGAAGATATCCCTTATACATTTCATTACCTTATAAAATTTCTTCTCTGTGTAACAAAAATACTGTAGTGTTGTTTATTGCCTAACATAAAAAGGGGGTTGCAGTGGTTCACAATAGCCCAACATCTTAAATATTTCTTCTGTCAGAAAAAGACAAACGTTTCACTGATCAGGGAAACAAAACTACTGTTTTAATTACTGTTGTTATCGTGAATATTTTCAATTTGTGATATGTGATGGTACAATTTGATGTGTATAATTCAAACATATTTTGTGAGGCATTTTTATGTTATGAATGTGCAACATGTATTTGGTAAGTTACTGTTTTATTTATTTTAGTGGCAGTTAACAACTTGTCACGTCTGTCCTTCTACAAATGTTTATTTTCAGCTTAATTTCTTACACACCAAATTTCTGCACACACATTATCACCATAGATACTGGTTGACCAACATAGAACTGCATAATGTAATTAGCCAGCAACTAAATAAATTTAATAAATTATGAAATTAGTAAATCATAAAATTTACTAATGCAAAGCTGTTCCGTTAACAAATTAGGTCTTGTATATTATTCAGTTGTAATTTTATATTTTGTTTTCAGGACATCTGCATGTGCCTTCCCCTGGACATGTAGGTGATGACCGGTCGTTCCGTCTCCTCTAGTCTGGCTCCATCTCCATATTCTTCCCCGTTGCTGACACCTCGAGTCGGACATGGTAGCTTAAATGAGGCAAGTGAAGGTGACGGGCTCTCACTCTCCACGCAGGAGGCTCTAAGCAGCACAGAGACACTCAAGAAGGGTGGGGGTGAGGAGCAGCTCCTTAGCAGCTGTGAATCAGCCAAGACAATCTGTGACTCTCAGGAGGTGGATGATGTGGAGCCCTAAGCACCCCGTCTATCAGTGTAGAGGAGGATCGGGACGATACAGCAGAGGTGGACAGCCTGGCAGAGGGCAGTGTGGGGATTGCAGAGTCTGAGGACAGGTTGATTCAGCCAGCGAAGAGGCACTGCGGCGCCCCGACAGTCTGAAAGGCATCCAGTCTTTCCAGAGAGCCACAGCAATCTGACTAGTCTCGGTTTGGCCTTTCCAGCCCCAAATGATCCTTGACCATTAGCCGATGGCAAGTGCAGCTGACCGAGGCTCTGTACCTGAAGACTTGGGAGAGCTACACATATTCCTCCTGGATATGAGAGGTCCCACAGCAAAACTGACTCACATGACAGGTATTCTAATGTACAATAGTTGAAAAAGTTGTTTGTCAGATTACTGTGACTAGACTACACACTCATAAGGTTGTGTAAACTGAATCACTGCACAACACTCCAACATAAATCAGGCAGTTCAGCCCAAACCACAGTCAGAGTTTGACATTTTACAACAGTTAGACTTCTTGATGGTCTTCAAGGCATGTCACCACCCAGCCCAATGTAGCAAAATGACTTGAAGACCCGCAAGAAGTCCAGTTAGCGCAGTGGATAAGGAGCTGGCTTGCCAATGTGTAGACGTGGGTTTGAATTCCACTCGTGCTACCTGTCTGTGTCCTTAGACAAGACACTTAATCTACATTGTCTTGGTCTACCCAGCTATAAATGGTAGCGGCTTTGGCTGGGGAAGTAACCTGTGTCAGACCGGCTTCAATCCCGGGGAAAGATGGGAAGCCATTCTCTCTGCAATGACTGTTTTAGTTTTTCATGTACGTACCAAGCAGCTGTTGTCTTTAAACTGAAAGGTTATATAAAGTTAATATTTTGCCCTTTTTGATTCTGTTTTATCAAGAGTAACCATTATACAACCCCTGGCAAAAATGTTGGAATCACCGGCCTCGGAGGATGTTCATTCAGTTGTTTACTTTTGTAGAAAAAGAGCAGATCACAGACATGACACAAACTAAAGTCATTTCAAATGGCAACTTTCTGGCTTTAAGAAACACTATAAGAAATCAGGAAAAAAAAATTGTGGCAGTCAGTAAAGGTTACTTTTTTAGACCAAGCAGAGGGAAAAAAATATGGAATCACTCAGTTCTGAGGAAAAAAATTATGGAATCATGAAAAACAAAAGAACGCTCCAACACATCACTAGTATTTTGTTGCACCACCTCTGGCTTTTATAACAGCTTGCAGTCTCTGAGGCATGGACTTAATGAGTGACAAACAGTACTCTTCATCAATCTGGCTCCAACCTTCTCTGATTGCTGCTGCCAGATCAGCTTTGCAGGTTGGAGCCTTGTCATGGACCATTTTCTTCAACTTCCACCAAAGATTTTCAATTGGATTAAGATCCGGACTATTTGCAGGCCATGACATTGACCCTATGTGTCTTTTGCAAGGAATGTTTTCACAGTTTTTGCTCTATGGCAAGATGCATTATCATCTTGAAAAATGATTTCATCATCCCCAAACATCCTTTCAGTTGATGGAATAAGAAAAGTGCCCAAAATATCAACATAAACTTGTGCATTTATTGATGATGTAATGACAGCCATCTCCCCAGTGCCTTTACCTGACATGCAGCCCCATATCATCAATGACTGTGGAAATTGTACATGTTCTCTTCAGGCAGTCATCTTTATAAATCTCATTGGAACAGCACCAAACAAAAGTTCCAGCATCATCACCTTGCCCAATGTAGATTCGAGATTCATCACTGAATATGACTTTCATCCAGTCATCCACGTCCACGATTGCTTTTCCTTAGCCCATTGTAACCTTGTTTTTTTCTGTTTAGGTGTTAATGATGGCTTTCGTTTAGCTTTTCTGTATGTAAATCCCATTTCCTTTAGGCGGTTTTCTTACAGTTTCGGTCACAGACGTTGACTCCAGTTTCCTCCCATTCGTTCCTCATTTGTTTTGTTGTGCATTTTCAATTTTTGAGACATATTGCTTTAAGTTTTCTGTCTTGACGCTTTGATGTCTTCCTTGGTCTACCAGTATGTTTGCCTTTAACAACCTTCCCATGTTGTTTGTATTTGGTCCAGAGTTTAGACACAGCTGACTGTGAACAACCAACATCTTTTGCAACATTGCGTGATGATTTACCCTCTTTTAAGAGTTTGATAATCCTCTCCTTTGTTTCAATTGACATCTCGTGTTGGAGCCATGATTCATGTCAGTCCACTTGGTGCAACAGCTCTCCAAGGTGTGATCACTCCTTTTTAGATGCAGACTAATGAGCAGATCTGATTTGATGCAGGTGTTAGTTTTGGGGATGAAAATTTACAGGGTGATTCCATAATTTATTCCTCAGAATTAAGTGAGTCCATATTTTTTTCCCTCTGCTTGGTCTAAAAAGTAACCGTTACTGACTGCAACAATTATTTTTCCTGATTTCTTATAGTGTTTCTTAAAGCCAGAAAGTTGCCATTTGAAATGACTTAGTTTTGTGTCATGTCTGTGATCTGCTTTTTTTCTACAAAATTAAACAACTGAATGAACATCCTCCGAGGCCGGTGATTACATAATTTTGCCAGGGGTTGTATTATCTTATAGACAATGTGGGCTCAGTGACATTGAGAGATCTATTACTTTTTGATGCACATTCAGCCAGTATAGAAAATGTGCACGATGGTGGAGGGAAATAACCAGAAATTCAAATATTCCCGCACAAATGGTTATTTTGTAACCATTTGTAATGGTCTCTAGCGCTTTAACTGATTAATTATTAATATGGTAAAAGTTGTTGAATTTTATCAGTCCCTCTGTGCAGTGGAGAGTACGATATGGAACAAAATTTAATTAAGGGAAAAAACTGATCCTGCTATCAACAGAAATTTCAGTGGGCTTATTCTATACAACATTATTTGTCACTAATCAACATTTTAAAGGCAGCTATCCTTCTCTCCCTACTGTATGAGTATAACATGTATTGAGAAGGCAAGAAATACTGCGGGCTATACCTACATTCCTGACAGGAGTAGCCCAACACCCCCCATGTGTAAAAGTTAACTTTCTGTGTGATACAAACAGGAACATTCTTAAGCTCTTTTTGGGAGCAGTGAAGAAGGTGATTTTGTTTGGTGTTGATTCAGGGCCAGAACAGAGGACTGCCTGGTGCTGATCTGCTGTGGCCTCTATGATCTTCTGAGGGGTGTTACTGTTGTTGCCTGACCTTATGCTGGAGGAGATAATGGACAAGCTCATCCAGCCAGAAGCCCTCATTGTTCTGGTCAACCATTCCTCACCCCTCATCCAGCAAGGCGTCATGAAGGTTGGTTGTGTATTGTATTTGCTCTGAGAAACAAGTTTCAACAGTCTAACAAATTGTATCAGTGGATTAAGTGATATTTCCTAATGAACATTGTTTTTGCCCTTTATCCTTCGTGCCATTTATGTTTTATTTTTCAACATTGTGCAGCAGCAGCAGCTACGGGTACTTTGTTCCTTTCTCTTTTTTTAGGGATGCACCCATACCACTTTTTTCCAGACTAAGTACGAGTACATTTGGTTACTCCTTGATACCGAGTACCGATACAAATACTTACAACCCCAATTCCAATGAAGTTGGGACATTGTGTAAAATGTAAATTAAAAACAGAATACAATGATTTGCAAATCCTCTTCAACCTATATTCAATTGAATACACCACAAAGACAAGATATTTAATGTTCAAACTGATAAACTTTATTGTTTTTGTGCAAGTATTTGCTCATTTTGAAATGGATGCCTGCAACATGTTGTTGGGATGGGGCACCACTATTTTGACTATGGATCAAATAGAGGAACATTTGTCAGAAAGTCCAAATATGACCAACTTTACAACATGTATTCAAAACACTACAAAGATGCTCAAATCACCTGCAATTCATGGAGGGAAATTGCACGTAAAGTTGGTTTGCAGGTTGATGATTGTATAAAGAAGTGGAGCTTGCTGAGGGACACATTCTTCCAGAAAAAAGCGGTGGAGGGTGACTGATCAGTATTAGTGGCCGTGCAGGGTAAAGAAAGTCAGTGCCTTCCAGTTCTTCACATCGTGCCCTCTACTTTTCCAGCTGTAAATTCCATTGTGGTGCCCACCAGTATGATGGAGAATTTGAAAGGGTCACACCCACGTCAATGTGATTGCATGAACATGGACTTACAGAGTTGTAGCAGCATAAATCAGGCTCAAGACAAAGCATAAGATCAACAGAAGGATTAGGGATGCGTCTTACTTTTACGGACGCTGTACCAGACCGTTGTGGTGAAGAAGGAGCTGAGCCACAAGGCGAGGCTTTCAATGTACCATTCAATTTACGCTCCTATCCTCACCTATAGTCATGCACATTGGGTAATGACTGAAAAAATGAGGTTGCAGATGAAACCAGCAGAAATGAGATTTCTCAGTTATTTGAGCTTACACACGTGGACAGGGTGAGACGCTCAACTATCTAAGAAGGACTCAGATTAGAGCCCCTGCTTCTTCAAAACAAAAGAATCCAGTTGAAGTGAGGTAGTTCAGACATCTGGTGAGGTTGCTCTACTGTCTGTTCCCTAGGCATCTGGTGAGTATGTTCCATGGTTTGCTTCCTACGGAGGTCTTCCAGGTGTGTTCAACTGGTACGAGGCTGCAAAAAGACACAGGAAACACTGGAGGTATTATATTTCCCAGCTGACTTGAGGCCAGGAAGAGTTACAGGACTTGACCGATGATAGGAAAGTGGAGGATGGGCTGCTTGGACTCCTGCCACTACAGCCTGGATAAGAAAAAGAATGACTGAATGAATATTATGTCACATGTCTTTGGAGGTGCTCTGTTCTTTTCACAAGTACAGGCGTAGCCAGTTTCTGCATATTTCAAGCTTGGACATGAGAATCGCTTTATTTGGACCCTTCTGATAATGGTCCCGACTACAGAAACTTGTTTTGTAAGTCTGAGTAAAGCAATTAGTGCGCTTGTTTCCAGAGCTGAAGGTTCCCAGTTCAAGGCCACTCCTGCCCACTATCCATGTAAGTGGAATTGCGTCAGGAAGGGCATGAAGCGTACAACTTGTGCCAATAAACATGCAGATCCAAATGAAAAGGGAGAAGCCAAAAGAACCTAATAGCTGCTAACTGCGTCATTGCACTCTGTCTCCCCACAGCTGTTTATTATAATTATCAGTCGTGGTGTTTTGCAAGCACAATACTCAAAAAAAAAAAAAAAAAAGCAGTCACGAGGGAAATACTGGTGAAAGTTAACTTTAAAATGGAGGAAAAATTATACCATTCAGCCTCTCAGGGATTTGGTGGGACTTGACTTTGAGCATTTCCTACTGGGATGCAGTCACGTATCTGTAGAAGCTTTGGTACAGCATTGTTGTGAATACATCCAAATACAAGTAGCGCTGATATCGGGGCAAAAACCGTCAATATTATGAATAGGGATAGGTACTGAAACCCAGTATTAAACAGGCCCCAGGGCTCAATTATGAAAGACCAAAGTTTGGATAAGCTCCACCCCTTAACGCTACTGCTTTCTGTGCTGGAGAAGTCAGGGAAACAAATTTAGACTTGTCTTTCTTGTGTATGTGTGTCTGAGTGTCTGCACGACACAAGAAGCAGGTCGTGTGTGTCTGTGTGTGTGTGTGTGTGTGTTGCTGGTAGCTTCACTCCTCTATGCTGGCAGCACTCACGTTCTGTCTCTCTCTATCTCACTCTTGTTATCAAATTCAAAATGCTTTACTGGCATGACTATGTATTTCCATTGCCAAAGCGGTCACTACAAACCATCCGCTAAGAGTAGTGGCAATGTTAAAATCTTAACGATACCCATCCCTATAAACACGTCCTTCTACAATGTTCTATAATAAATTGTACGGTGTACTTTCTGCATTATGTCTCGCTTCCTGCACCATCAACACAGGCACTGCCCCTGGAGTATTTCCAGTGGTTGCGAATACATCTGACATAGATGATCTGCTGTTGTGTGCTAAATGTGTGAAAGAGTGTCATATAAGAAAACATTATTCTTCTCCTCCTCGCCTGCAGCTGCTGGATGCTTATTTCAGCCGAGCCCTCAAGGATCAGAAGGAGAAGTTCCTGAAGAACCACGGTTTCTCCCTCCTGGCAAACCAGCTGTACATCCATCAGGGCAGCCAGGGGTTAATGGAATGCTTTCTTGAGATGCTGTTTGGACGGCCGGTGGGCCTCGAGGAAGAGTGGGTCAAGAGATGATACACTTAAATAATAGATACATTATTTCTCTAAGCATAGGCACCGCAGGCTGTCAGTGTTTTGTATGTATATTGTGATGCATACATGTGTTGCTAGTGATTTTCTGCTGGTGTCAACTTAAAAGAATACACTTGCATAACATCACACAACGTATTGAATTATGTATGTTTTGATAGGAAAGGTAAACTTTGATTCCTCGCAAAAATTACATATTAAATGGCAAAACTATAATGATGAATTCAATCATGTACCGTGTACATTATTTGGGCATATTGCAGTTATTTATGTTTTGTGTAATACTTTGCAGTCTTGAGCTGGAAGAAATGGAAAACATCTCGCCCTTCAGAAAGCGTTGTATCATCCCAGTCTTGGGTCTTATTGAGATCTCACTGTACGAGAACTCCTTGGTGCACAACAGCCTGTGTATGTTGCTGCAACTGCTCAATGCCTGCCCCAAGCTGGCAGACATCCTGCTAGACCACGGACTCATCTACGTGCTCTTTAACACGCTCTGCACCCTCAACGGCATGGAGAATGGGTACAGCTGCCAAAACAGAACAATTTATTCCCTTTCCCACAGTTTCATAGGTTGAAGTCATTAATCCTCCTTCTGTTTGTTGATTGGACATATACAAGTGATGTTTTTTTGTGCTTCTCCTTGCAGCATTCCCTTAAATGACTATAAACTGTTGGTGTGTGACATCCAGCAGCTGTTGGTAGCTGTGACTATCCACTCGTGCAGCTCTTCAGGGTCCCAGTACTTCCGCATTATCGAAGACCTCATTACATTACTGGGTTTCATGCAGACCAGCAAAATGTGCCGCACACAGGGTGAGGTTTGATTTATAAAATACAGCATACTCTGTTGATATTGTGATCTACAGTATTCACTGTATCCTGCTGTTAGAGATGATACCCAGCTGTGGAGTTCTAAAGACACTGAACTGTAACACTGTTAACTGGAGCTGCAGCATGAAAAATGATTTCAGAATTACTGTATCACATATCACCATCTTTTTCCCTCTTTCCAGTGCTTCTTTATCATTTCTTTTATTTTGTGCAGTCACTGCATCATCACACACATCAGGCCCCAAGAATGGCACCTCTTAATTCTGATTTATCATCATTTCTGGAATTGAAATTTTTCAATGCACTTGTAGTTACATCAGCTTGGTGATTAAGTTTCTCATTTTACTGTTTTGTTTCTGCTTCTCCCCCCCCCCCCCCCCAAAAAAAGAGATGGCAGTGGCTTTGCAGTTCCGTGTCCTTCAGTCAGCAGTTGAGTTTATAAAGACTACAGCCAATCAGGAACCCCAGAAGCTGAGCAGCTCCGTTACTGCACCAACCTCTCCACATCATGCAATCTATCAGAAGCGCAAAAGCATTCCTGGTGAAATTTCAACTTATTTGCCAGTAGAAATGGTGTTGTCGCAATACCAGTAGAATATATAGTGCATCTGGAAATTATTCACAGCACTTCTCTTTTTCCACATTTTATGTTACACAGCCTTATTCCAAAATGAAGTAAATTCATTTTTTTCCTGAAAATTCTACACAGCCGATAATGACAAGGGGGAAAACAGTAATGTTTTGTTTTGTTGTTTTAGGTGATTATTTGTGGGAGGGTTAGATTTTTGCACATTTATTTAAAAGAAAAAAAACTAAAATCACATGTACATAAGTACTCACAGCCTAGGCTGCTCAAAATTGAGCTGTTCCACTGAACATCCTTGAGATGTTTTACAGCTTAATTGTTAAATCAGTTGATTGGACATGATTTGGAAAGACACACACCTGTCTACATATAAATATAAAGTCCCACAGTTGACAGCGAAGAAGCCTTTACTGTCACTGTACATATATACTACATACATACAATGAAATTTGTCCTCTGCATTTAACCCATCCAATTAAAGTTAAACACAATCCAACCACTAGGAGCAATGAGTAGCCACAGTCTGGCTCCCGGGGACCAACTCTAGATGTAGAGACGCTGCCTTGGTCAGGGGCAGAGAAAGGAGAATCATGTGTTTGATTGTGGGAGGAAACCAGAGTGCCCAGAGGAAAACCACACAGACATGGGGAGGACATGTAGACTCCACACAGAAAGGGTGGGAAGCGTTCCCACAACCTTCTTGCTGTGAGACACTAGTGCTAACCACTAAACCACCGTGCATGTCAGTGCACAAACCAAGCACGAAGTCAATTGTATGTAGACCTCCGAAACAGGATTGTTCTTGAGGCACAAATCTGGGGAAGGGTACAGAAACATTTCTGCTGCTTTGGAGGGTACAATGAGCACAGTGGCCTCCATCATCTGTAAATGGAAGAAGCTCAAGTCCACCAGAACTCTTACTAGAGCTGACCGCCTGTTTAAGCTGAGCGATCAAGGGGATAAGGGCCTTAGTCAGGGAGGTGACCAAAAACCCGATGGTCACTCTGTCAGAGCTTCAACATTCCTCTGTGGAGAGAGGAGAACCTTCCAGAAGGACAAGCATCTCTGCAGCATCCACCAATCAGGCCTCTATGGTAGAGTGGCCAGACAGAAGCCTCTCCTTAGTAAAAGGCACATGGCAGCCCACCTGGAGTTTGCCAAAGGCACCTGAAGGACTCTCAGACCATGAGAAACAAAATGATCTGGTCTGATCAGACAAAGACTGAACTCTTTGGCATGAATGCCAGGCAACATATTTGGAGGAAACCAGTCACCATCCCTACATTGAAGCATGGTGGTGGCAGCATCATGTTGTGGGGATGTTTTTCAGCAGCAGGAACTCAAGACTAGTCAGGAATGAGGGAAAGATGAATGCATCAATGTACAGAGACATCCTGGATGAAAACCTGCTCCAGAGCGCTCTTGACCTCAGACTGGGGGACAGTTCATCTTTTAGCAGGACAATGACTCTAATCACACAGCCAAGATATCAAAGGAGTGGCTTCAGGAGAACTCTGTGAATGTCCTTGAGTGTCCCAGCCAGAGCCCAGACCTGAATTTGATTGAACATCTCTGGAGAGATCTGAAAATGGCTGTGCACCGATGCTCCCTATCCAGCCCGATGGCGCTTGACAGGTGCTGCAAAGAGGAATGGGCAAAACTGCTCAAAGATAGGTGCACCAAGCTTGTGGCATCATATTCAAATCACTTGAGGCTGTAATTGCTGCCAAAGGTGCATCAACAAAGTCTTGAGCAAATTTTTTAATGAATTTGCAAAAAAAAAAAGCTTTTTTTTCATGTTGTCATTATGGGGTATTGTGAGTAGAATTTTTGTGGGGGCAAAAATAAATTTTGTCCATTTTGGAATAA
This sequence comes from Thalassophryne amazonica, assembly GCF_902500255.1. NCBI lineage: Eukaryota > Metazoa > Chordata > Actinopteri > Batrachoidiformes > Batrachoididae > Thalassophryne > Thalassophryne amazonica. The sequence goes on along the minus strand of NC_047115.1, from coordinate 59,249,722 downwards.
GGCTGTAAAATAAAATGTGGAGACAGAGAAGCACTGTGAATGTTTTCCGGATGTACCATGTATTAGTCTTTTGAGGCATTTACACTTTCACTTTGTACCTTCATATCCTCTCCCATCCCAATTTAAAGGTTCCATACCTATGAAAGACTCCATTATTCCTCGTATCCCCAGACAGCACTTCTGCTCCTTTGGCCAGATTCCCCTCTCCCCTCCTTTCAGCTTCCTGTGGCCAGGATTCCCGCTCCTGCTCCCCAGTTGGAGCACCATCCTACATATTCCACTCTGATGCAGGTAGCTGGGACAGCAGTCCACAGCCGGGGCCTCTTCCCAGTTTAGGGAGGTGTCTCCCATTTGCAGTGAACTCACCTCCTTCCTACTACTCTGATAGTTAATTTGCCAGAGTTAATTTGCCCAGTACTCTCTTGTGTTACTGGTGCATATGTGTTTTTTACATTCATGTGATTAAAGGGGACGTTTGACATTTTTTTTCAACCTGGGCTCTACTTTTTTAGAAATTGTGGTGTTCATCTTTGTCTTTAAAAAAAATTAGTTGTTGCAGTTTTGATTTAGAACACAAACACCATCGCAGGCTAACTGGCTATATAATGTAATTGCGGGGCAAGAAAAAACACTCAGTAAACTGCTGAACAGACAAAAATATCATTAGAAGTTTCTTGTAGCATGGGAGGATCCTACAGAGGTAAGTGCGCACGGTTACATCAGTAAATGTAAAGAAACCATTAGTAGAAAGACTATACATTTAGCCGTTACCTTAGGCAGGTAGGCGGCCGACGGCACTGTTGACCACTGAGTCATTACAAATCATTGCCCATGAGGTGCTTGGTCTTACAGATGCTTTCAGCTGTTCATTGGTGACACAAGAGGTTTACGTGAAGTTACGTTATTTAGCCGATTAGCTAGTAGGTGTTTAGATTGTAATTCAATGCGGCATCAGTTACATTGTTTTTTCCCGAGTGAAAAGATGAACCCAGTTTCTAAAAATAAAAATGACATGCCCTCTGATCAGTGCAAGTTTATAATCTTCTCTGTACTCCTGATCTGTGATGTATTTACAGTAAATTCCTCTGACTTGAAAATAAAACAAATCTGCATTTGTAGGCACTTAAAAGTGGAGCTACATTATTGAGGATTTGCATTCCCTCTCTTTTAGTGGGTCGTTTATCTTCAGAGTTTATTGTTGCTGTGTAAATTTCAGTCATATGCATTATTTGAGTTGTTGCTATTTTTCATTCTGAACTGCAACTGATTTATTTAAAAAAATTAACTGTGTGTTTCTGTTTGAGTGATTTTGCACGAGAGGTCTTCACAGGTCAAGCGGTTTTGAATTTGGTTTACCCTCTGCAACATTTAATTAACTGCTGAGAGGGAGGGGATGAGGAGAGGGAAAGACCATTATCCAAATGCTTGAATATTGGCACGCCCTCCTTAGATTATCCCTTTTAAGACATTTTAATTTGTGTTCCCTCTCCTGTGGCACACGGGTGACTGCTAACGGATTGTGCGCTCTTGTCCTTCCACCCAGTTAAACAATATCCAACCGGGTTCGTATGATCCAGATTGGGTAATCACACTAGAACCATTGTGACCGTGAAGCCCTCTTATTTGAGCACTTAGTGGAAACATCAGACCAACAAATGATTTTTTACCAATATGGCTGATGTTAGTCCTCTATATGCCACGTTTATGACCAATCCACTTCCTGTTAAAGCTGTTCACACTCCTATGCTGTGGTTCTAGGGCGACGCCGGTTCTCTCTTGCACAGACTGACTCCCTCCTGATGAGAATGCGCTCCGTAGCCAGCGATGAACTCCACCAGATGATTCAAAAGAGGATGAGTCATGAAAACCCTATTCGCCCCAGTGAGGCAGAGTTTGTCCAACGTTTACAGAAGCTTGTGGTCCTTGCTGTCAACAGACTCATATACAATGGTAACTAAAAAAAAAATACATCATTTATTTACACCCCACTCCACCCCTCCCCCACCCCCATTTGAAAATTAATTGTTCTTTTGTCAACATAATTATTTCAGCAAGATTATCTAACTCTGGCCTGGGTGTCTCTTCATTTCAGATGTGAGTCAAGACCCTTTTTGATTTGCTCAATATTCCTGACTCCCCTGAACAGCAGCTTTCCACACCAGATCCATGTGGGCAACCACAGGATGAGAGCACCTCTGTCTCACACTCTCCTACTCACATTTATCCTGCCACCAGCTAGCAAAAGAGCTTTCAGAAAGACATCCTCAAACTTATGATGGATGGGATCAAAATCAGCCTGGTATGAGAGCCACTGAGAAGTGTTTTTTTTTTTTTTTTTTTCTTTTTCTTTTTTGTATTTCAAAGCATTTTCTTTATGAAGAGGGCTATTTGTAAAGCTCCGGTTTACTGCTGAGTGATGTGGATCTTGCTTTTGGTGCCACAGGGCAGTGCGGGCCGCGGTGGAGCTCCCAGTCAGCAGTGGCGAAAAATTTTATGGTCATGTCGGGATACTTTTAAGACTCAAATAGGTCGCCTGCTGGTGCACACACTCAGAGCCCTGCACTTCCGTTGTCTGACCGGAAGGAGGCATTGGAGTTTGTGTTTGATTCTCGACATCTGGATATCCTTAGAGAAAGCCTCAGTCCAGGTCTGGAGGTGAGTATGAGGGGAAATGTACTTGTGTTTGTCACTTAGAATCTTAAACTTTTTCATATTTATTTTTGGTATCACAGTTCCATCTGTCTGTGCTGTGCCTTTTATTTTGACTTCATTAGGTAATGTAAGATGGCAGAAATCATAATGACTATTAGCATTTCTTTGTTAAAGTGCCATGCCAGTCTGATTTCTGATTTATTTCTAAATATGTATTTAGCAGTAACTAAAAAACGATTTCCATTGTTCCTTTTGTCTTCAGTCATTCTGTATGTTACTAAAATCAACATGTTGACACTAGAAATGTTTTTGGGATTACTCAGATTCCCACAATTTGTCATGTGCACTTTTAAACCATGCGTATGCACAGAAATGATGAAGGCCTAGTTGTGCTAGAAAACATAAAAACACACCCTTTTAGCTAAATACATAGTATATTAATACAACCCCAGTTCCAATGAAGTTGTAACGTTGAGTGAAATGTAAATTAAAAACAGAAAACAATGATTTGAAATCCTCTTCAACCTGTATTCAATTGAATACACCACAAGATGATATTTAATGTTCAAACTGATAAACGTTATTGTTTTTGTGCAAATATTTGCTCATTTTGAAATGGATGCACGTTTCAAAAAAGCTGGGACAGTGGTATGTTTACCACTGTGTTACATCACCTTTCCTTCTAACAACACTCAATAAGCATTTGGGAACTGAGGACACTAATTGTTGAACCTTTGCAGGTGGAATTCTTTCCCATTCTTGCTTGATGTACGACTTCAGTTGTTCAACAGTCTGGGGTCTCCGTTGTCATATTTTGCGCTTCATAATGCACCACACATTTTGAATGGGCGACAGGTCTGGACTGCAGGCAGGCCAGTCTAGTACCCGCACTCTTTACCACAAAGCCTCGCTGTTGTAACACGTGCAGAATGTGGCTTGACATTGTCTTACTGAAATAAGCAGGGACGTCCCTGAAAAAGACGTTGCTTGATGGCAGCTCCAAAACCTGGATGTACCTTTCAGCATTGATGGTGCCATCACAGATGTGTAAGTTTCCCATGCCATGGGCACTAACACACCCCCATACCATCACAGATGCTGGCTTTTGAACTTTGCGCTGGTAACAATCAGGATGGTCTTTTTCCTCTTTTGTCCGGAGGACACGGCGTCCATGATTTCCAAAAACAATTTGAATTGTGGACTCATCAGCCCACAGCACAGTTTTCCACTTTGCATCTGTCCATTTCAAATGAACTCGGGCCCAGAGAAGGCGGCAGCGTTTCTGGATGTTGTTGATGTATGGATTTCGCTTTGCATGGTAGAGTTTTACCTTGCACTTGTAGATGTAACAACGAACTGTGTTAACTGACAGTGGTTTTCTGAAGTGTTCCTGAGCCCACGGGGTAAGATCCTTTACACAATGATGTCGGTTTTTAATGCAGTGCCGCCTGAGGGATTGAAGGTCACGGGCATTCAATGTTGGTTTTCGACCTAGCCGCTTATGTGTAGAAAATTCTTCAGATTCTCTGAATCTTCTGATTATATTATGGACTGTAGATGATGGAATCCCTAAATTCCTTGCAAATGAACATTGAGAAACATTGTTCTTAAACTGTTGGACTATTTTTTTCACGCAGTTGTTCACAAAGTGGTGATCCTCGCCCCATCTTTGCTTGTGAACAGGTGCATGAAAAAATAGTCCAACAGTTTAAGAACAATGTTTCGCAACGTTTAATTGCAAGGAATTTAGGGATTCCATCATCCACCTGTGGAATGTTCCAAACAGGTGTTCTTTGAGCATTCATCAACTTTCAGTGTTTTATTGTCCCTCTGTTCCAGCTTTTTGAAATGTGTTGCAGGCATCCATTTCAAAATGAGCATTGGGAATTCTTTCCCAATGGGAAAGAGTTCCACCTAAAAAGCTTCAACAGTTAGTATCCTCAGTTCCCAAACACTTAGTGAGTGTTGTTAGAAGAAACGTGATGTAGCACAGTGGTAAACATACCACTGTCCCAGCTTTTTGAAACGTGTTGCAGGCATCCATTTCAAAATGAGCAAATATTGCACAAAAACAATGAACTTTATCATTTTGAACATTAATATCTTGTCTTGTGGTGTATTCAATTGAATATAGGTTGAAGAGGATTTGCAAATCATTGTATTCTGTTTTATTTACATTTTACACAATGTCCCAACTTTATTGGAATTGGGGTTGTATATTGTTCAGCCTAATTAATTGACTTTTGCAAGCAGTTTTGCTAGTTCATTTTTTGTGAAATAATTTAGTTTCTCTGTGCAAAGTGAAATAATGTAAACATCCAAAATGAAACTACGTTTAGAAATTCTGTATTGAAAATTTCTTGCTCTGTTAAAAAAGCACTCGGGGAAAATTTTCAACAGAATGTTAAATTTCATTTGGGGGTTATATAGCCTCATCTGTAACTGGTAGCTGGATATATTTTTTATTTTAATCATTTTACCCAAGGCCATCAAATATGGCCATTGGGTTTTGCAAAGACTTTGCATCCGCCCATCTGTTTGTTTGTGCTCAGCATAAGTCCAGTCCTCTTACTGCCAGAGTCTTTAAATTCACAGGGAACATTCTTCAGACACAGACCTTGGAAAAGTTCAAAGATGGCTAACCTTGACCTATTTAAGAGGTTAAAATGCCTCATTTAGTTTCATTCGTTTTTTGTTTTGTTTTTGTTTTTTTTTATGGGCAGGGGTGACAGCCAGTCAGAGTGGTATGGCACCATGACATCAGTGGCTGGTCTAGCTAGCTGCACAGTCTTTTGTTTGTGTGTAAATATAACCTCTTTGTTATAGATTATATGAAAGCTAGTGAGAAATAAACACTTCTAAACTGAAAATGTTCATTGGAACCTGTTAACACCTCTGCTGTGATTTACAAGACATTTTGCAGATGTCAGTGTGCACGCTAACTTCCGCTAACTCAAAACTAACTTCTGCTCTTGTCAAACGCTCACGTATGGGCACACGCACGCCCTCCCGTAGACGCCATTACAACCTAAATATTGTTTATGATTGATTCATTGATTGATAGAGGGGCTTTATTGAACATGTACAAATTGTATGTAGGACAACAGGATCTTAATATTTAATGTAAATAACAATAAATGTATGTGTGTGTGTGTGTATGTATGTATGCATGTGTGTGTGTGTGTGTATATATATATATATATATGTATATGTGTGTGTATATATATATGTATATATGTATATGTGTGTGTATATATATGTATATATGTATATATAATTTGCACTGGGATACCAATTGATCAACTTCAAATTATAAGGAAGACAATGCTCATACGGCCAAGGGTATTTTAGCATTGCGTTATATTACATGTTCTTTGAATCACCTTCCATAAATTGCTCCACGTGTCTTGGAGCATCACACAAAATGTGAAGTGTTTTCTTCTTTGTGGTTGAACAGTTACACCATTGCAAAGTCTTCTTCCCTTCCCTTTGAACATACTCTTATTACTGTTATTAGAATGAAATTACTTCTGTCTTCTTCATTTCCATTTTTACTTTTTATAATTTTATCCCCAGCCTCCTCTTGTACTGTTTCATATTATTTGATATATTTGACACTAGAATTCATACTTGTTTTTTTATTATCATAATCATGGTAGGAGCATTGTTTTTTTGGGGGAGGTGGGGGTGCTGAATGTAAAATATCTGATAGATGAGGCTTGTTTGCTGTCCAGCTCTGTGTGTGATGTGATTCAGGCACAAATGTAATTTTATGCTTTTGTTTTACTCTCACTCAGCACGGACCAAAGTTGTCTCTGTATCTCTACGAGATGTTGCATGACCACAAGGACAATCTCACCAAGGAGGAGCAGACTGCCGTGGGTGTATTCATGACCTCGCTCAAGCTTTGTGGTCATCGCTGTATCCTACCGAATTCACCACATAAACTAGACTTGCTCAAGGCCATCATAGAGGTAAAGCCGGTGTTCATGAGAAAAGAAATAACATTTTGTTCTAAATGTGGTGACCCTGCCTTTCTTTTTTATTATTATTATTTTTTTTTTTTTTTGTATTATTTTTATTTTATTTTCTATTTTTTATTTATTTTTATTATTACATATACAGTGGGGAAAATAAGTATTTGATCCCCTGTCAGTTTTGCAGGTTTTCCACCTACAAAGAATGGAGGGGTCTGTAATTTTTATCGTAAGTACATTTCAACTGTGAGAGACAGAATCTAAAAAAAAATCCAGAAAATCACATTGTATTATTTTTAAATAATTAATTTGCATTTTATTGCGTGAAATAAGTATTTGATCCCCTAGAAAAACAGAGCGTAACAATTGGTACAGAAACATTTGTCTGCCATTACAGAGGTCAGACATTTCCTGTAGTTCTTGACCAAGTTTTCACACACTGCAACAGGGATTTTGGTCCACTCCTGCATACAGATCTTCTCCAAATCTTTCAGGTTTGGAGTTTCAGCTCCCTCCAAAGATTTTCTATTGAGTTCAGGTCAGGTTCACGACCTTGAAATGCTTCTTACAGAGCCCCTCCTTAGTTGCCCTGGCTGTGTGTTTGGGGTCATTGTCATGCTGGAAGACCCAGCCAGTGCTCTTACTGAGGGAAGGAGGTTGTTTGCCAAAATCTCACAATACATGACCCCATCCATCCTCCCTTCAATACGGTGCAGTCGTCCTGTTCCCTTTGCAGAATAGCACCCCCAGAGTATGGTGTTTCCACCCCCATGCTTCATGGTTGGGATGGTTTTCTTGGGGTTGTTCTCATCCTCTAAACAGTGGAGTTGATTCCAAAAAGCTCTATTTTGGTCTCATCTGACCGCATGACCTTCTCACATGCCTCCTCTGGATCATCCAGATGGTCACTGTTGAACTTCAAACGGGCCTGGACATGTGCTGGCTTGAGCAGGGGGACCTTGCTGCCCTGCAAGATTTTAAACCATGACAGCATCATGTGTTGTTAATGTAATTTTTATGACTGTGGTTCCAGCTCTCTTCAGGTCATTGACCAGGTCCTCCTGTGTAGTTCTGAGCTTTCTCAGAATCATCCTTACCCCACAAAGTGAGATCTTGCATGGAATCCCAGTCCGAGGGAGATTGACAGTCATCTTGTGTTTTCTTCCACTTTCTAATAAATAATCATAACAGTTGTTGTCTTCTACCAAGCTGCTTGCCTGTTGTCCTGTAGTCTATCCCAGCCTTGTGCAGGTCTACAGTTTTGTCCCTGGTGTCCTTAGACAGCTCTTTGGTCTTGGCTATGGTGGACAGGTTGGAGTGTGATTGATTGAGTGTGTGAACAGGTGTCTTTTATACAGGCAACAAGTTCAAACAGGTGCAGTTAATATAGGTAAAGAGTGCAGAATAAGAGGGCTTCTTAAAGAAAAATTAACAGGTCTGTGAGAGCCAGAATTCTTGCTGGTTGGTGGAGGGGTCAAATGCTTATTTCATGCAATAAAGTTCATATTAATTATTTAAAAATCATACAATGTGATTTTCTGGATTTTGTTTTTAGATTCTGTCTCTCACAGTTGAAGTGTACCTACGATAAAAATTAGACTTCTCCATTCTTTGTAGGTGGGAAAACCTGCAGAACTGGCAGGGGATCAAATATATATATATATATATATATATATATATATATATATAATGAGACTGCTTGTCTTTGAAAATAATTTATTTGTGGGCCATCATTTCTTTTTTCAACTACATGTCGAGTACATGCATAGTCAACTACATACTGCTGCTTTTCGGGCCACAGAAAGCTTTTCTAACTGTAAGCATTTTTAAGAGTTTTTGCAATCACAGTCTCCTAGCATTACACTCTCATGCTGTATTTCTTGGTTGCTTGAGAGTTGTTTGACTCTGCATCTTAAAGTTTGCGTCATCACTTCTCCTCCATTGCTGGTTAAATCTCAACTTTTGAGATGTTCTTTTTTCAGGATAATCACTGTGTCTCCAGAATGCAACACTGTAAGGGGTTACTTCAGTCCTGGGAGACGCACACTGGTATTTTTCAGAGCTTGCTTATGTGTATGACATGTAAAAAGTTAGACCCTAAATAAAACATGGTGCTATTTTTTTCCAGATGTAATGTACTCATATATCCAAGGGGGAAAAAACAGTCTATTTGGAATAATACAATAATTCCTAAGTTTTAAACTACCTAGATACAATTTGTCAAATTGAGGCCTCCCAAAAACTGCCTGTCACATTGCTTGAAACTCCTTTATACTGCAGCACAAGTTTATTCAAGCATTTACCTTTACAGGAAAAAATCAAGTATGAAGCTGAAGAGAAAACAAGTAAAGTGGCATGGGAAAAGAAAATGGGAAATGCTCAGAGAAAGTGAGTTTTTTATTATTATTAAATCCACCATTGTGTGAATTTATGTTCAGTAGAAGGCATGGTATGAATTTTCTTTCTTCCACAGTTTGAGCTACTCAGCTTATTTATTTTTCTTTCAGTCTTATTCAGAGACTGGATGGAAAATCGAAAGATATTTCCAAGATTGCAGCAGACATCACTCAGAATGTGTCTCTACGGCAAGGCATGGAGAGAAAAAAAGTCATGGCACACATCAAGGGTCTTTATAAGACGGACCTCAGTGCCAGCCGCCATTGGCAGGAGCTGGTTCAGCAACTCACACATGACCGGTGGGCATGGAAATGTGTATCTGTCAAAGGCTAAAATATTATTATTTTTTAAAGTACAGCAGTGTAATTTTTCTGCATTTTATAGTACTTTACTCTTATTATATTACTATATTATTTAGTCTTTCTTTTCATGATTTTCTCATATGAAATAGGCAACCATTCTTCACTGCTTATAAAAATATATGCCAAATTATTTCAGATATTAAAAACATGGTAAAGAAACCATCTACACGTACGTACCAAAACACCACTGAAAGCATTCATAACAATCGGTCAACACAATTTTTCTTGCATGGCGTTTTTCCAATGGATTTTGGTTAATTTGGGGCACGGAATCCAAATTTGCATTAGTTTTTACCAATCACATCACCTTTCTGAAATATGAAAACATATTTCTCATATCAAGCATAGAAGTAAAAACTGCAATCTCGCACACCTCTTCTGCGCCATAAACAATATGGCGGCTCTTGTTCACATTGCGGAACCTGGTTTTAAAAACTATGCTTTTGAAGCTGCTTTTGTGCATGATTAGTGCGTCAAACTGGTGGGTGAATGAGCAACTTTTGCGTATCCTCAATAAGGAACATATAAATTGCAAAAAAATGTGATATGATAGAGGAAAGCTGAGCTCAGATTCAGCACCCACAAATGACCCTAATCGGTTCTCAAAGTCCAACACCAGAGTTTTTATTTTTTATTTTATTTATTTTATTTATTTTTTTGACCAGTGTAATCACTGATGTTTCTTTGTACTGATTTAACAGAATGTCATGTTTGATGATGCACTAATTCTGTTTCAGTGCTGTCTGGTATGATCACACATCCTATCCAACTTCCTGGCAGCTAGAACCCCACCGAAGGACCCAACCGAGAACGGCGACGGCTGCAGAGATGCTACCTCACCATTCCCAACAAATACCTACTCAAAGATCGACGCAAAACTGAAGGTCAGTAAACCTTTGTACTTGGCAGCACGAAGGCAAATTTAGTCAAAAACTGATGTGCTCTTCTTTGTAAGCTAACCTCTATGTTGCTTAACACAATGAAGCCGCCGCTGTCCTTCTTGTTTGAGGGATAAGACTCATTCATCATTCTCTTCCACTGTAAAAACAAGGCCACTAGCGAGTCTATCAGGTATCATTTTCCACTTCTCTCCGCCTGACTACCTTCAGTAAACATCATAAAACCGCTGAGGCAACCTGAATGATCTGAAGCAGACACAAATGTCTAATCAACTCATGTTGCTTCAAGAGGTGCCTGTGCTTTTATTTGCTGGAGACGTCTTATTTGCATTATGATAAATGTCTCTTTGGCATTAGGTTTCACCAGACGGTGTGTGAGTGTTGCCCCTGCCAGAGAGACAGCAGGGGGAGCTCCTTCTGGGTAAGATACTGACTACTACTCCAAAGAATATTGACCATTCCAGGAAGGACAAAATATGGTTTTGGTGTTCATTCAAGAAGGGAAACTTTTGTTTATTCTGCCTTTTGATAGCTCACTCAGTTTCTTTGTGTATTGTCTCAAAGGAAAGTCTGGATGTACTTTGTAGAAGACAATGCCGCTGATGCTCATGATAACCAGGTAGATCCATACGAACTGCCTTGCCATATTCTGGGTATGGCCATGCATGGGCATAGTCAACGTCACTGCTTGTTCCTGTTTGTGTTTGGAAGAGCCTTCATGGGGAGACAGAGGCACCTTCCTTTTCCTGACATACGAGGAGATCAAGGAGGTGCACAAGCGCTGGTGGCAGCTCAGAGACAACGCTGTGGAGATATTCCTCACCAATGGACGGACACTACTATTAGCTTTTGACAACACAAAGGTAATCCAAAACGTGTCAAAAGTAAAAATAAATCATGTTATGATTGTGAAGGTTTAATCTTAAACCCCGCTCAGACTGGGGTTGGCAATCTGGCTTGCTTTGTAGATGGATAACATTCAGACCTGTTTTCAAATTCGGTGTTGCCGACCAAACGGTCCCACCTAAAAATCGGTCTGGGCCCTGCCTTCACTGTGCATGTGTTATTTCTATGCATCAGCCGCAGTTCCTGATTTCACCTCATTTCTGCTTAAAACTGTGCTCCAGTCTCATCTGTCTCAGCAACAGATAACTGAAGCTTTGTACAACAATCATTTCCACATAAATTCAGCATTATTTCATAATAAAAGACGGAGGAAGTGATCAGAGAGCAGCAGTAGCATGAGCTGCTGGTACTGCGTTCACTGCGCCTCCATCATTTCAAAGTGTCAGTAGCAACTCACCGATTATTGCATTATTTTTGCTTAGAATGGCCTCGTTTCTGCTTAAAACTGACATTCGAATGATTTAAGAGGTTTTACTTTGTCATCTGATGGTTAATAATCACATTATTTCCTTTGATCTCTTTCGGTGAAGAGACTCTGTCTCAGACGAGCTGCTGTGGTCCGAAATGACGCATGGGCAGTGAAGGCAGGTGGGTCCAGTTTTTAGGGGGACGGTTCAGTCTGCGACACCGGCTCATTTTACACACTATATAAACGCAGTCTAACTCTATCCTAATTCAAGATGTGTATGTATCTGGACATGAGAGCATGTGTGTGCGTGCGGATCTGGATGTGAGTGCACATGTGCGTGTGTGTGAGGATCTGAATATGAGAGCATGGCTGCATGCGTGTGTGGCTCTGGACATGAGAGCACGTATGCGTGTGCGCATGCACGCGCGAGTCTAGACGTGAAAGCGTGTGTGTGCGTGTGTGGTGTGTGTGTGTGTGTGCTGTGTGTGTGTGTGTGTGTGTGTGTGTGTGGACACCTGAGAGCTCAGGGGTGTGCATGGATCTGATAGGTGGGGCTGAGTTGGATTTGAGTGGATAGAAAACAGTCTGCTTTACATCCATTTGCACCATTCAGATTCTGGGGGAAAAAAAAAACCATCCAGCCCAAATTCCACTTAAGTTGGTTGGGGGAAAAGTCTGCCTAAATACACAGTCAGATTAACTGATTTACACAAAATGCCAGCATGTGAGAAATATGGATAACGACCTCCACAGCATAAATTGAAGTGAATATAAAAGTATTGTCGTCATACCATCAGGGAGTTGAGTACTGTAAATACTAGATTACCCACATCATCACCAGAAAACAAATTCAGGCAGTTTGGCCACTTGACAAATGGAAAAAAAAAATCACTATAGAGGATGGACTGTGAAAGAACTGTGAAGACTGGCTTAAACAGCTACCAGTGCTCAAAATTGAAAGCTGTCAGAAGAGAGTCACTCAAGCAAATTGTGTAGTCTGGTTTAAAAGGAGGTAAATGCATTTAAACAGAGTTCAGTTTGGAGTTGTTCTCTTGGCATTCCTTTTGTCCCGCATACCATTTCGCCTCTTGATACTTTCATCTTATAACTGTTTGTATTCTTGGCATAGTTCCGTGATGACGTCTTCCACAACATCCTAACCTCTGATCTACCCAACCTGCTGGAGCACGGAAACATCACCGCACTCACACAGTTGTGGGGCTCAGGACAGATCTCCAACTTCGAGTACCTCACACATCTCAATAAGCATGCCGGGCGCTCTTTCAATGACCTCATGCAGTACCCAGTATCCCCTTCATTTTGCGAGACTACACCAGCGAGACCTTGGACCTGCAGGACCCAAACATCTATAGGTCAGCCTTGAATGGAAACTGTTCATTTGTTACCACAGACATTTAAGGCCTGATTTGTGCATGTAATTCAAACTTAGTTTGGAAAATGTATCATAAAGATGACATTTTCTGGATTAGTACGGTAATCATCTCAATTTGATGCATACACTGATTGCTTACACTGATTGGTGACTCATTCATTCTATGTTAAAACCAACACAAGTTAATGTAAGATGTGTGTTGGTGTTTACAAATAAATGTGCTATTGTAAAATATGTAATTTTTTTCATTTGTAAAAAAAAAAAAAGGCATTTGCAAAACCAAAAAGTCTAAGTTGTGATTCAACAACCGTGTGATATAACAGGCGCCAGTAGATGGCAGTGTTCTATGCATTTTGACCCATCTACTGGATGGCAGTGGGAAACAACTCAGTTTACCCATAATCCCTTTGGGCACCTGTGTGTGTTAAATGTTAAAAACTTCAGAATTAGTGCATTATTTTAAAATTAAAAGATATTTGTTATATTTTCACTTAGTACAAATGACAGAGTTGACATTAATGTAGTTATTCTATCCGGATTAATTTGATTTATAAATCAAAACCATAAGTCTTTTTCCAAGATTGGACCACTGTGTGCTGTCAAGGAAAATGACTTTTGTTTTTTTGTTGTTTTGGTTGGTTGGTTTTTTTGTTGTTGTTGTTTTGTTTTTGTGGCAGTCTGGCGGCCCGGCTCCTTCTGCTGGGGTAGAGTTGAGCTCAGCTTCTCTCAGCTGCCTCGCTGCTGCAAAATGCATAGCAGACAGGAGTCAATAGGGTTTATAAATTTTTTTCACCGTTACTATGTCAAAAAAAACAAACAAAGCGTTACCGGTCTATAAGTTATCGGCACTAAATTTATCGAAAGCTAATTGGTCCGCTGATGGTTTTTGAAATTATCTGAAAAGCTAATCAGGTAACAAGAAAGTTAGCTTCGCTAATGAACGGTTAGCGGAACTGTGCCCACGAGTGGATCTGGGTGTCGCAGACCAAACGGTCCCCCCCTACAAATCGGTCCACCCTGCCTTCACTGTGTGTGCGTCATTTCTGTGCATCAGCGGCAGTTCTGTTTAAAACTGCAATCTAGGCATCATCTGTCTCAGTGATATATCTGAAGCTTTTGTACAACAATCATTTCCACATAAATTCAGCATTATTTCATCATAAAAGATGCCAAACCAATATAATTTTCCAGGAAAGCAATATGACTGCAGCCATTTTTATAGTTTGTTTTGCTTTGTTTTGACTGAGCACCAGATGACCCGCCACAAAATTCAGCCAGTTTGACAGGAAATCTGGTTTGGACTGTACTCTTTGGTATGTGTCTGTAGAATGCAAATCTCACCCAACCCGAGGTCAGGGTGTTTGAATTCCATCATGGAGGTTTGGGCATGTTTTTAAACACCCCCCCCCCCCCCCCCCCCCCCCCCCGGCTAAGGTCAAGAGCGCTCTGAAACAGGTTTTCATCCAGGATGTCTCTGTACATTGCTGCATTCATCTTTCCCTCAATCTTGACTAGTCTCCCAGTTCTTGCTGCTGAAAAACATCTCCACAGCATGATGCTGCCATCACCATGCTTCACTGTAGGGATGGTGCCTGGTTTTCTCCGAACACATTCACACCACAGACTTCAATTTTTGTTTCATGAGACCAGGGAATTTTGTTTCTCATAGTCTGAGAGTCCTTCAGGTGCCTTTTGGTAAACTCCTCGCAGGCTGCCATGTGCCTTTTACTAAGGAGTGGCTTCAGTCTGTCTGCGCTACCATTCAGGCCTGATTGGTGAATTGCTACAGAGATGGTTGTCCTTCTGGAAGGTTTTCCTCTCTCCACAGAGGAATGCTGGAGCTCTGATAAAGTGACCATCGGGTTCTTGATCACCTGCCTGACGAAGGGCCTTCTCACTGATTGCTCAGTTTGGACAGGTTGCCAGCTCTTCCTAGAGTCCTGGTGGATCCAAACTTCTTCCATTTACAGATGATGGAGGCCACTGTGCTCATTGGGACTTTCAAAGCAGCAAAAATGCTTCTGTACCCTTCCCCAGATTTGTGCCTTGAGACAATCCTGTCTCCAAGGTCTACAGACAATTCTTTTGACTTCATGCTTGATTTGTGCTCAACTGTGGGACCTTATATGTAGACAGGTGTGTGTCTTTCCAAATTGTGTCCAATCAGCTGAATTTACCCCAAGTGGACTCCAATTAAGCTGTAGAAACATCTCAAGGATGATCATTGGAAACACGATGCACCTGAGCTCAAGTTTGAGCTTCTTCGTAAAGGCTGTGAATACTTGCGTTCATGTGATTGCTGTTTTCTTTTTTGCTCTCTCTCTTTTTGTGTTTTTAATAAATTTGCAAAAATCTAAAAAAAAAAAAAAATCATTGTCATTATGGGATATTGTAGAATTTTGAGGAAAAAATCAATTTCATTCATTTTGGAATAAGGCTGTAACATAACAAAATGTGGAAAACGTGAAGTGCTGTGAATATTTTCAGGGTGTACTCTCGACTTGGTTAATTGGCAGGTAGCCAGGAAGGTGACAGATGGAGCTACATTGGCATAAAGAGTTGTAACAGTAAATCATTTCTAGTTGGTGTGTTGTTATGTCATTGGTCAACATTTTCTTCATCACTCTTTTGCAGAAACTTGAGCAAACCCATCGCTGTGCAGTCAAAAGAAAAAGAGGATCGATATGTGCATAATTACAAGGTGACGCCCAGAGTGTGTGTTTGCATGTGTTTGTGTGTGTTAATTCAGACTACATGTAGGGTGATCAGATTTCTGATGGTTGATCACAAGTGTTTATGTTGCACTCCACACCTTACATAGCCAGGTGGCTAAATGAAATAATCTTTACGCGGCGGATAAAAGCACCAAATTTGGCATGAAGCTTTGTTAGGACCTATTAATCAAATATGGAATAGTAACCCTTGCGAATTTTGCCCAGCTTTTATGTAAATCACAAAAATTCTAAATGACTGACACTCGACTGAAAATATCATATATCTCCACTCACAAAAGTCCTAGGAAGGTCAGACTGGTGTCAAAATGGGGGTTTTCGAAGTCAAGGAATCTGATTTTGGGCATTGGAATGCTGTCAGGTGTGAACTTTTATTCATAAACTTCACCCTTGACGTCACGGAACAGAAACTTTCATTTATAATCTTGATCTTGGACCTCATGGAACCTTGCTTATGTTGTTAAACATGTCAAATCAACTTGAGAATGGTGTTACACAGCAGCAAATATACTAAAGTCCATAAACAAAATGTTGGTAGCTGCACACACATACTACAAACATACTATCAATGTTGACAAATCTCAAATATTTTGCCCAAATGTTCCAGGTCTCGGGTGAGTTTTTAGCCCTATGAGTTGCACTTGCAAAGTGGTGAGCAGTCCCGATTAGCTTTCTCACATTTGCAATGAGAATAGTCCCCTTTGCATGAGCATTTGATCAGCTGTCTGCATACTCTAGAGACTTCAGGAATTGAAGTCGGCCACCCAGTGTCCGAACTGTAGTTATCACTGAATCATCCATGTATTTGCGACTGTCAAGTGTTACCAGTTCTGGGAAATCATCCAAAATGGGGTTACCCATTCTTCTGAAGGTTTCAGTAAGTCTGTTGACCTGTCTCTGAAATGTCTTGTTTTGTGAGACCCTGTTCATGATTTTGAAAGTTCTAGGGATCATCTCGGTCATCATCTGGTATGTACTCTCCCTCAAACTGTGTCAGCAGTCTGGCTAGCTCTGGCCCGGAGAGCATAGCATTCTTGTTATGAACATCAGTAACTTCATGTATAGCACCATTCTTTAGACATGCTTAGCAACATATGGTTCCCTTAGGTCAAAGGTCAAGCTTATCAATAAAATGTCATACCTAACAGTATTGCAATGCTCAAAATCAGACTCTGACCCCCAAAACTCCCATTTTGACACCAGTCTGAGACTTCTCTAAGAGTAGATCAATCAATCAATCAATCAATTTTTTTTATATAGCGCCAAATCACAACAAACAGTTGCCCCAAGGCGCTTTATATTGTAAGGCAAGGCCATACAATAATGATGTAAAACCCCAACGGTCAAAACGACCCCCTGTGAGCAAGCACTTGGCTACAGTGGGAAGGAAAAACTCCCTTTTAACAGGAAGAAACCTCCAGCAGAACCAGGCTCAGGGAGGGGCAGTCTTCTGCTGGGACTGGTTGGGGCTGAGGGAGAGAACCAGGAAAAAGACATGCTGTGGAGGGGAGCAGAGATCGATCACTAATGATTAAATGCAGAGTGGTGCATACAGAGCAAAAAGAGAAAGAAACGGTGCATCATGGGAACCCCCCAGCAGTCTACGTCTATAGCAGCATAACTAAGGGATGGTTCAGGGTCACCTGATCCAGCCCTAACTATAAGCTTTAGCAAAAAGGAAAGTTTTAAGCCTAATCTTAAAAGTAGAGAGGGTGTCTGTCTCCCTGATCTGAATTGGGAGCTGGTTCCACAGGAGAGGAGCCTGAAAGCTGAAGGCTCTGCCTCCCATTCTACTCTTACAAACCCTAGGAACTACAAGTAAGCCTGCAGTCTGAGAGCGAAGCGCTCTATTGGGGTGATATGGTACTACGAGGTCCCTAAGATAAGATGGGACCTGATTATTCAAAACCTTATAAGTAAGAAGAAGAATTTTAAATTCTATTCTAGAATTAACAGGAAGCCAATGAAGAGAGGCCAATATGGGTGAGATATGCTCTCTCCTTCTAGTCCCCGTCAGTACTCTAGCTGCAGCATTTTGAATTAACTGAAGGCTTTTTAAGGAACTTTTAGGACAACCTGATAATAATGAATTACAATAGTCCAGCCTAGAGGAAATAAATGCATGAATTAGTTTTTCAGCATCACTCTGAGACAAGACCTTTCTGATTTTAGAGATATTGCGTAAATGCAAAAAAGCAGTCCTACATATTTGTTTAATATGCGCTTTGAATGACATATCCTGATCAAAAATGACTCCAAGATTTCTCACAGTATTACTAGAGGTCAGGGTAATGCCATCCAGAGTAAGGATCTGGTTAGACACCATGTTTCTAAGTAAGTAGATACGAGGTCTGTCCAAAAAGTAACGGACCTTTTTATTTTTTTCAAAAACTATATGGATTTGAATCACGTGTGATTGCATCAGTCAAGCTTGAACCTTCGTGCGCATGCGTGAGTTTTTTCACGCCTGTCGGTTGCGTCATTCGCCTGTGGGCAGGCTTTGAGTGAGCACTGGTCCAGCCCCCTCGTCGTATTTTTATTGTCAGGGAAATGGCTGAGAGACTGCCGCTTTGCTCCATGAAATTTTTTTCAGAAACTGTTAGAGACAGCCAGTTGGAAACCATTCGAAAGATTCAGATGGATTTCAGTGAAGATTCTATCGGCGTCACACGGATTAAGGAGTGTTAAAACCTTTATAAAGACGGCCCACAGCAGCGGAGGGTGCGCGGCGCACCGAGCGGCCATCGACAGGCTGGAACGACCAGATCATTTCTAAACTGAACGCTGTGTTGATCCGGGACATCGTGTGACTACCACAGAAATGGCAAGAGAGCTGGACATAGCACTTTTGCGGCACATTCCACTGTTACAGGAGATTTTGTAATGAAAGACGTGCGGAGGATTACGCGCGTCGGCACGGAGCCGCTCGTGGCGCGCAACAAAAAAAACACCTCCGTGTTAGAAGTCTCACAGGACATGTTGTGGCATGTCCAGCTGTTACACAATTTCTCGGATACTTACTCGACTGAAAAGCCATCGAAAGCCATCTGAATCTTCTGAATGGTTTCCAACACGGAGGTGCTTTTTTTTTTGTTGCGCGACATGAGTGGCTCCGTGCCGACGCGCGAAATCCTCCGCACGTCTTTCATTACAAAATCTCCTGTAACAGTGGAATGTGCCGCAAAAGTGCTATGTCCAGCTCTCTTGCCATTTCTGTGGTAGTCACACGATGTCCCGGATCAACACAGCATTCAGTTTAGAAATGATCTGGTCGTTCCAGCCCGTCGATGGCCGCTCGGTGCGCCGCGCGCCCTCCGCCGCTGTGGGCCGTCTTTAAAAACGTTTTAACACTCCTTAATCCGTGTGACGCCGACAGAATCTTCACCGAAATCCATCTGAATCTTTCGAATAGTTTCCAACTGGCTGTCTCTAACAGTTTCTGAAAAAAATTTCTCAGCCATTTCCCTGACAATAAAAATCCGACAAGGGGGTGGACCAGTGCTCACTCAAAGCCTGCCCACAGGTGAATGATGCAACCGACAGGCGTGGAAAAAACTCATGCATGCGCACGAAGGTTCAAGCTTGGCTGATCCAATCACACGTGATTCAAATCCATATAGTTTTTGAAAAAAATAAAAAGGTCCATTACTTTTTGGACAGACCTCGTATATGATATTTTCACTCAGTTGTCGGCCATTTAGAGTTTTTCAGATTAACATGAATACGGGGTAAATTTCAGGAGGGCTCTTATTCCAGATTTGATTAATACATCCTAATGAAGCCTCATGCCAAATTTGGTGCTTTTATCCACCACATAACAATTATATTGGAAAATGTCACTAAACCACCTGACTAATATCAAAAGTCAGCATCCAACAGATGTGTGTAGAATGCAGAATAAAGGATATTTGCATTTTGCCAAACAGGTAATTGTCCACATTTGTGCAGCTATGCTTACGTTAGCACTGAGATAGATTTGCATCCTGTCTGATTGAACATAAAACACTGACTGATCAGACATTATGCATGAACGTGCACAGTTTTGATCATTAACATTAATAATGTACAAATAGAAGTCCTTCAAAATGAAATGTAGATTCACTCGTCTGTGCCCAGTGCTCAGTGACATTTATCAGTCACAAATGAAAGTCCACTCTGTCAATCCACAAAGTCACAAAATGGACTAGTTAACGAATTTCACCTCTTCATTGATAATTATGGTGCTTTTGTAATTAAGATGCATCAAACACAGCCAAGGCATGATTCTGCCAACACTTCAGTTAGTAACAGAGCTATAATCTGTTTAGCCATTTCGTTCAAAAGGGAACAAAAAGTGTTTTCAATGTTAGTTGATTGAAAACTGATGCACGTAAATAAGTGTGTTGGATGCATCATATAATAATGTTTGGTTGTTCGTAAGTGAGCACATCCTGAGGCCCATCAGGCTGGTCTTTAGTCCTGGGTTCCATAGTTTGAATTTACCAGTGTCAGGCTGGTCTTTAGTCCTGGGTTCCATAGTTTGAATTTACCAGTGTAGTGAAGAGTCCATGTACCATGCAGGCTTTTGGTACCGGTTAAGGGGAATAAATGACACTTAAAGTTCAGTTTAGTATACCATGGCCTACACAAAAATATATGATGGCCATCCCAGGGTAGTAGCTTGTAACCAGGTAGGGGGCAATGAAGAATTACAGAGGGGTAAAAGCAGAAACATGTGCCAATCATTTTGAAGCGTATACCACATTATTTGTCTGATCACTGAGATTCCAATAAGGTGTAGTTGGGCCTGTCTGTGACTGAATTTTATGGGGTAAAAACAGCAAAAATGGTGACAAAGGTCAATTTCAGTTTGTACAGGGGTCAAACGTTGCTCCAATTTTGGTAAAATTATGACGCAGATTATTAGTTAAGTTAACAGGGCTTTTAAAAAGAATAGTTTGCACCATCTGTCATGCTTAGTTATCAGCTTACGGGGGAACATATGTAATAGAATCTAATGGGCGTTGACCTTAACTTTGGAGACTAACCATTCATCACAGTCAAAACTGTTCCATTTATTAATTCTTTTAGCTCAACCATTAATTTTCATCACTTTATCAAAATTGGAGCAACTTTAACTTTTGACCCCTGTACAAACTGAACTTTGTCACCATTTTTGCTCTTTTTACCCTGTAACTACATAACATTCAGTCTCAGATAGTCTAAACTATAAATGTTTGGAATCACGATGATCAGACAAATAATGTGGTATATGTTTCAAAATGAATGGAGCATTTTTCCAATTTTGATTCCTGAGTAAATCTTCATTGACCAGCACCTGGGTATAGCTACCACCCTGGGATGGGTGATGGCTATAGGCCAGAGGCTAGAGGCTGGATTGTGTAGTTCAGGTCAAAACTGACTGCTGCCTCATGGACTCTAAGTGTACCAGCGTGCTGGAGCCTATCCCAGCAGTCATTATTTCAGGACCAACACATCTACACAGATAAGCTCATTCACACTCTTACTCACACTTTCGGTCAATTTGGTGTGCACTAAGTCATGTATTTATTTTTCCAAAAGAAGTCAACACATAAAATTTGAGACAGTTTCAGGAAATTCTCATTTTATGAGGTATTGTCTCGGACTTGCATAAGGCGACTTGTCTGGTCACCTTATGTAGAATGGTTGTTTCTGTGAAAAGACCTTCCACCATCTGTGTTTGTTTTTATGGTTTAGTACCTGGAAGAGGAGTATAAGAAGGGCATTCGTGAAGACGACCCTATGCCCCCTGTCCAGCCATACCACTATGGCTCCCACTACTCGAACAGTGGTACTGTACTGCACTTCCTGGTTCGCATGCCCCCGTTCACAAAGATGTTCCTTGCCTACCAAGGTGGGTCACCACTAAGTCTTAGTTTGGAAATCACAATCCCTGGAAACTGTAAAAAGGATTTATACTCGAGACCTAGAGCCCAAATCCAGGACTGGAAAGCTTCACATCCAAGTCATATACAAAAAATAAAGTAAAACAATAAAAAAAACTGAGTATTTTTAAGTGCATGTGCTTGTCTGGTATGTTTTAAAAGCTCTCAGTTTCTTGAAATGGCATTTTAATTTGTAAAATCTTTCTGCATTTGCAGTACCTGATGTTCAACATACTTCTGTTTTCAGTAATTCTAAAGTGTGATAATTTACACTTCTTTTCAGTAAAAATTCATAATGAAATATGCATAAATAAATAAAGGGTTGTTAATTCACAGGTCTCATGCATAGCTCTGCATGTGATAATTACTCCAGTGCTTTAGGAGGAAGTGGTCGTAGCTGCAGTTTCAGACTGTACTGTAAATTAGCAATGGGACAACTAGTCATAATAGTCGACTACGACTAGCTAACAAGCAGCTAGTCCACTACTTTTTATTAGTCGACTAGTCAATAACCATTTATTAAGTTCATTTAACCCTTTAAAGAATAGACCTGCTCGAGCTGCCACCAACGGGTCATCTATGCCTAGTCGATGAATGTCGGTATTGTCTTCATGCTAATGCTGTTCTTTGTATTTGTGATTTTGTACTTATTTTTGTTACAATAAATGTCACATTTGAGTTTTACCATGAAGATTCAGAATTGGCTTCATTCATTCAATATAAAATTTAGTCATTGATTGAGTTTGAGTTTTTCCTTACCACTGTTGCTCTGGGGGTTAGTAAGGTTAGACCTTTCCTGTGTGAAGCGCCTTGAGGCAACTCGGTTGTGATTTGGCGCTATATAATGGAAAATAAATTGAAAATTGAAATTGATTAGTCAATGACTAATGGTACTCGACTAGTTGTCCCAACCCTATTATAAATGTTAATTAACTGACAAACTCCTTCGCAGCAGATGATTGTTCTGTATATCTGCAAAGCTTTTAGCTGCAGAGTGTCTGCGCTTTAACGGCTGCTTTCTTAATAATGCTTTTAGTCTTGTCAAATGTACACATCCAAAAACTGGAACATCTTGATCCCTCTTTGAGTGAACAGCACATTATCACACTGCATCACATGCATTAGCCAAGAAAGGTTTTTTTGCCTTTGTATTCTGTCGTCACCTCCTCGCTGTCTCTTCCTCTGCTCTTTTCTGTTTCCATCTTAATTATTGTCATTCATCTATCCCGCGTGTCTGATCCTCTGAGATGTCTTTTCATCTTATTGTAAATATTCCACAAGCGTTTAAAAGGGATCTTTTCAATCAGTGAGTTGAATCTATAATCAGGTTTGTCTTTGACCCTAATCAGACCAAAGCTTTGATATCCCGGACCGGACGTTTCACTCCATGAACACGACGTGGCGCCTCTCCTCCTACGAGTCTATGACTGATGTCAAAGAGCTCATTCCGGAGTTTTTCTACCTCCCAGAATTTCTGGTCAACAGAGAGGGTAAAGAAATAATCATCAGAAATAATAATTAATAAAGACAACAGAGGGGTTTTTTTTTGTTTTGTTTTTGTTTTTTGTTTGTTTTTTGCCCGGATTTTTGCTTCTTCTCATTTACAAATGATTTTCGCGCACAGGTTTTGATTTTGGTGTTCGTCAGAATGGCGAGAGGGTAAATCACGTGAATTTACCCCCCTGGGCTCGCAACGACCCACGTCTGTTCATCCTAATCCATCGTCAGGCGCTGGAATCTGACCAGGTCTCACAGACTTTGTGCCAGTGGATCGACCTGGTGTTTGGTCTTAAACAGAAAGGCAAAGCTGCAGTCCACGCTATCAATGTCTTCCACCCAGCTGTAAGTGGCTGCTGAGTTTGCCAAAATCACTAACAATACAAATTAATCTTTTTGGGTTGTTACAGATGTCACTTTTCATGTCACCAACTGCAGACCTATTTTGGCATGGATGTGTCGGCTGTAGAAGACCCAGTCCAACGCCGGGCCCTGGAGACGATGATCAAGACATATGGACAGACACCCAGACAACTGTTCAGTGCCTCGCATATCAGCAGGGCAGGTTCCAGACTCATGATGGAGGGGGAACTGCCGGCCGCCATGGGTCTGCTGGTTCACCTAGCCTTCAGAGAAAGCAGAGAACAGGCCAAGGAAGTAGTCTGCCCGGTAATCTCCACTGTGGTGATAAACCAGTCGCGGTACAGTGTGGCAGATATGATCCAGCACATTGTCTGTGAAATGATCTGCTTATCATTTGCCTCCCTTGTAGAGCCCTTTACCATGGATCAAAGGTTTAAAGTGGGGTGAATATGTAGGGTCACCTAGTGCACCAGATCCAGTGGTGTGCTTCAGCCAGCCTCACGGGGAGAGGTTTGGATCACTGCTGGCTCTGCCCACACGAGCCATCTGTGGCCTATCACGGAAGTTCTGCCTCATGATGATTTACAGCAAAGAGCAGGGTAGGAAACCCACTGGGGATACACAGGATTCATATTACTCGGTGTCCCATCGACTCCATTTATCTTGTGTTCTCATCTCTAGGTGTGCGGAGCATGCACAGCACTGACATCCAATGGTCAGCCATCTTGAGCTGGGGCTATGCAGACAACATACTGCGGCTGAAGAGCAAGCAGAGCGAGCCACCTATCAACTTCATCCAGTGTTCACATCTGCACCAAGTGCGCAGTGCTGTTCAACTGTCAAGCACAACATTAAATTATTTGCTAAAATCACTAACTAGGGTGTAGCCTAACATTACCCAGTGATCAGAGTACATGATGTACTCCTGCATGGTCTGAACAAGCTTGCTTATAAGCTAACTGGCTTGTTGGAAGGAATGAGTTAAGCTAAAGCTGTGTACACTATATTACAGTAAAACACATTTTCATGTTTCCTTATTGTGTGTTGTTGCGAAAGTCTTATGCCGAGGAATGTGACGCACACTGTGGGGATGCACTCATCAGTGTCATCAATGTGCGCTGTTCTTTTCAGAGGTCTGTAAATGTGAGGGGTGACCCACAATAACTGATTTGCGTGGGGATTTTTTTTTTTTACTTCAGTCATTATTTTACACATCCAAGCAATATTTTTGTTTTTAAATACATAATAGTTACATGACAATGACGTCAATTAGAGAGTTTTCAGTACAAGTTGTGCACAAAGCGGAATGGATCTGGCACAGTCTGACACAAATTGGGTGAGTTATTTGTGATAAAATCAGATATTTCTTGAAATATATGGAGGGATGAGCATTCCAACAAACTTCATATTGGCCAATGCACTTGTGCATCCACCCATCCCTTTTGCAGGTAGAATTTAATGTGGAACAACCAGGGCCTTCCAATGCACAGATATGGTAGTTGTCTGTCTAAAAATGCATCATAAAGAGGAAAAAACATATATGGGTCATATATCATTTAGCTCCTTGACAAAAATGTCAAGGAGCTAAATATGTGCATGTTTACCTCACTAAATGAAAATAAACTTTTTAATTGATTATACATTCTTTTAAAACATTAAAGTGTGACTTACCCCAGCCATCCTCCTTATTTTGGTTCTGGCTGTACAGTCAAAGTACAAACAAGTGGAGAGCCAAGTAGTAGTATCAAGATTATTCCCTATCTTTATTCAAGATGTTTCACATGGCTGTGGCAGATAGATGGTCATTTTAGAGATGTGGGGATGGACCGATTGTCTGACTAGGACATACATGCAGAGAGGTCCAGCACCAATGCATACTCACAGACTTTGATGATATTTAATAGTGTGGTCTTTCAGTTTGAGAGCTTGATTTATTTATGCTAAAACCAAGTGCATTCCCTCAGTCAGATGATCATCTTCTTGTTTTACTGCGGTTGGTATCGAGCTTAATGGTACATTACCTCCATCTTCTTCTCCAGAGTGTGGATTACACGGTACTTCATTCAGATCAGTATACAGGAGCAGCTTGTCATGTGTGTTGATGGTGCCATGTTGTGGCTGTAGATAATAATGCCTTTTTTCTTTAAACATATGGTGCTTCAAAATACAAATTGCAGGACCAGCCAAATAAGTAAGAAATAAGGTGTGAATTATTGTCCGGTGTCACAGACGGAACGGTCCGCCCTGCCTCCACTGCGCATGCGTTATTTTGGAGCTCAGCAGCTCGTCTAAGACGGAGTCTCTTCACCCAAAGCGATCAAATGGATTAATGGGATTATTAACCATCAGATGACACGGTAAAATCTCTTAAATCATTCTAAAGTCAGTTTTAAGCAAAAGCGAGACTGTTTTAAGCTGAAACAAGGCAATACTCCGTGATGCTTTGAAATGGCCAACGCGCAGTGAAACGCATCAGCTAACAGCTCGTGTAGCCACTGCGCTGTAATCGCTTCCTCTGTCTTTTATTATGAAATAATGCTGAATTTATGTGGAAATTATTGTTGTACAAATGCTTCAGATATCTGTCGCTGAGATAGATGATGACTGGAGTGCAGTTTGAAGCAAAAACGAGGTGATAATCCGTGAGCCGCTGCTAATGACACATGCGCAGTGAAGGCAGGGTGGACCGTTCGGTCAGTGACACCGGAAAATACCGTATGTGCAGCTTATTTAATAGAGTTAATGAGAAAAAACAAGTATAACACCACTGAGAAGTCAGGGATGGTAAACTTCTGCAAAGTAGAGCACGACAGCACTAATAAAAAACAGCTTAGAAAGCTGGTTAACATTTGTGAACTTTAGCTGTTCAGTCACTACCACGGTATTCAGATTTGCTTGAAAGGAATGTGTTTATACCATCTACTGTTGTATGTATTACAGTGTTCACATGTTTTTGGAGTAGTTTATACTTTGGAAGATGACATTATACAACCCAGTTGGCTAATATGATAACTGCCTCCTGTTTGGATATAGTTGGACCACTTCATTTTTCAGCACTATCAGCATGGCTTGTGGTTGAACTGTGCATTAAATAATAATTTGAATGACTGAACCGAACGTTTGCTGTTGGTCCGACTCTCGTTCGCTCTTTCTGTCAGGTGACCAGCTGCGCCTGGGTGCCCGATGGCTGCCAGCTATTTACAGGCAGCAAGTGTGGAGTCATCACTGCCTACAGCAACCGTTTCACCAGCACCACGGTGGGTTTCCATAGCGACGCCCCATCTAACCTTCCGCCTCCACATCAACACCCATACACTCGCATCCCATCACCCCCCCACCCCAATCTCACCATGCTCAAAAGCTCAGCTTCATTAGTCACATCACAGTTGCCCTTGAAATGCATTTCCACTGAGCCTGCAAGTGGGATTAGGGGTCTGGGAGTTCAGTCATCAGAGATGCTTTAAGGTTTTCAGTGGTCCCGGTGTCCAGTCTTTTGTTGTTGTTTTTTTTTTACTTGCTCTCGCTCTCTGAAGGGTCCTTTCCTGAAATATCTCTCTGTCCTGTTTCCTGATAAATGATGTTTTTGATGGAAATATTCTAAAACATGATACCTCACTGATGCTAGCATTGAGTGATGTGAATTAGCTGTGCTGTTTTTGGAACATGTCCATATGCTGTGTCCTTAGTCATCAGAGATGGAAGTGGAATCTCAAGTGCACCTGTATGGGCACACGGGGGAAGTCACCAGCCTGTTCGTCTGCAAACCTTACAGTGTCCTCATCAGTGTCAGCAAAGACGGCACCTGCATCCTCTGGGACCTCAACAGGTCAGTGTGCAAATTCTGATTTAAATTATGTCCTAGATGCTCCTTTGTGCGTATACTTGTAGTCAAAATGAAAACGTGATCATCTTGGGCAAATGAGTTTTTACACACCTGTTACATTTAAATGTTTTGGGGATTTTACGTTAAGCATCCTCAAATTCCCATTGTATTGTGACTGTGGAATTCAAACCTTGACAACTGAAAGAAGAGTTTAGATCTGAAATGTCTAATTTTAGACATGGACATCTCTGAAAGTAGACATTGGGATAAGACCAATTCATTTGTTTTGTTGTTTTTTTTTTGTTTGTTTGTTTGTTTTTTTATACAACTGAAGACTTGGGATTGAGATCAGAGTTAAAGTATTGAATGTCAACTTGTTGAGCATCACAGAACATTGCACTGTTTGTATCAGACAGCACAGTGTAGCAGTGGAAAGATCAGGCCAGGTCTTGTGCTTTGCCATGTCCTCCACATTATGGAACTGCCCTGGTCTCAGGTGGACATCACCCAGATGTACACTTGTTCCATACAGAGAATTTGAAGTTATAAACTCAGATCTGCTTTGTTTTTTTTTTGTTGTTTTTTTTGTTTTTTTTTTATGATTTTGGCAAAGGTATTTTTTATTCGCTAGCATTCTTCCTATTGCTATTTAATATGACACTTAAGTATATAATTTAAACATTGGGCACTTTTTTTCCTGAACTTGGAGATGATCTGATCTGTGATTGAAATGTGATCCAGTCTGAGTTTTGTGATTCATTAGACCCTTAGTGGATAGTCATAAGTAAACAGAAGTTCCTCCGAAATCCACATTCAGACCATAAAAAGGTCTCTGACCAAGAGCACGCTCAAATTAGAATTAACATTCAGTATGTCTGGAACTGTTAAAGGACTGTTAAAAGGCTCCAGCTGAAGGGAGGGAGCAGAGAGGCTTGGGAAGGAGTGGCCAAGGAGGGAAGCCTTGTTTAGGTCCTGAAATTGTGGAACTTAGGTGACACTATTGTGGTTTCTGAGCAATTATGATTTTTATTTGTTTGCTTCCTCAGGCTGTGTTATGTACAAAGCCTCACGGGTCACAAAAGCCCGGTGACGGCAGTTTCTGCCAGTGAGACCACAGGTGACATAGCAACAGTTTGTGACTCAGGTGAGGTGTCACTCTGTAACTTCATCACTTCTCTCTGCAAACAGCATCTTTTTATCTTGGACATGCGAATCGTGACTCATGAGTCTGTGTGTGCAGTGGGAGGAGGCAGTGACCTGCGCCTGTGGACAGTCAACGGTGACCTGATTGGTCATGTGCACTGCAGAGAGATCATCTGCTCTGTGGCCTTCTCCAACCAGACAGAGGGCGTATCTGTCAACGTCATTGCTGGGGGACTCGAGAATGGTGTCGTCAGGTGAGCAAACGCTATGTTCACATTTCTTCCTTTAACTGATTTAGTCACACTGATGTTTTTTGTTTGTTTTTTTTTTTATTTTTATGAATGTATTTGGCTCAGGCTGTGGAGCACCTGGGATTTGAAACCAGTACGAGAGATCACCTTCCCCAAATCAAGCAAACCAATCATCAGGTAGAATGTGATGATACCAATGGGCTCTGACGTTTCTGGTTATTCTGATAAGAAAGTGAGCATTAAGACACTGCTGTTCATCTCTGAAATATTTTGTCTGTCAGCTTGACATACTCGTGTGATGGCCACCACCTCTACACAGCAAACAGCGAAGGCACAGTGATGGCGTGGTGCCGGCGGGACCAGCAGCGCATGAAGCTACCGATGTTCTATTCTTTCCTAAGCAGCTATGCTGCAGGATGACTGTGTACGTTTACGACTCAGCTTTCTCCTCACTCCAGCCTCAGCGAGCGGAACCCCCCCTCCTCCTTCCAAGGAAATGGAAAAAGACACGTCAGCACGGTCCGACTCTTCAGCTCCCCCTGGGCCCTCCCTGACTTTTAACTAAAGCCAACCACAGCGCTCCCAGCATTAAGAAATTATAGTGAAAATAACATTACGTGTGTACATATATTTATATTTATAGACATACTGAAGAGGAATGAAAGATGATTGACTGAGGCTGCAGCAGACACTTTATACACGATGCGTAATTTGTTTTTGTGCTATGATCTTTGCTTGATGTCATTTCTGGTGTTGATTTTCATTGTACCTGGTAGGCTGCTATATTCTGGCCATGCCAGACCTAAAGTGTGACTCTCGCTCTCACCTCTGCAGTACGTCACCCACAGTGTTGCTGTCTGACAGATCACTGCCCATATATCACGCTGACGCTACAGTAGCCATGAGGGAGCTCGTCTTCGTTGCCTGCATCTTCTGTGGGAGTAAGATGGCGATGTGCTGTGGTACCATGGTCCTGTATCACTCTTGGAGTGATGGGTTCAGTGTTATTTTGGAGGGGGTGACTTTTTGCCTGTTCTATTTTTGCATGCTAGCACGATGCTAACCTTGTTCATGTATCTGGATAGGCCTGTCGTGATACTCCTTTACGATGGCTGTTTAACTTGAGCCATTCCTTGGATTATTTCATTCCAGAATGAAAGCTTTTCCGGAGTTACCGGATTTCTGAATATGGGGTGTGCTGCTATGTATACCTAACATTGTTGCATTGGCATGACAACATTGAATCATATTAAAGAAAATGCCAACCGTGGTTGATGTGACATCATATGCTGTAATTAGCATGGTCTTGGAAGGTCCCATAAACAATTTAGTGCCACCAGATGTCACTAAAGCACCAGCATCTCAGACCAAAACATGGGCTTCCCTTCCTCCACTACTCCATCCCTCCTCCACTGCTCATCGAGGAGAAGAAACACCAGTTGAGTGAACGTGGAGCCATTTACGAGCTCAGAGTTCTCCACATTGGAAAAGCCAGAGTTACGTTTATTCTAGTCCAACCATGCTCTTGGTCAAAGGCCTTACTACCTTATTCTAGAAAGAGGCTACTCTGTCATCTTGCATGCATAGTGCTGCATGCGTTGTCACTGCTTGCGCTTTTATAAATGTGGTGTTGGGGGAGTGGGATCAAAGGTTTCATAGGGGTGGTGTCGCTGACCGAACGGTCCCCCATAAAAATCGGTCCACCCTGCCTTCACTGCGCATGCGTCATTAGCCGCGGTTCACAGATTTTCACCTCGTTTCTGCTTAAAACTGCACTACAGTCATCATCTATCTCAGCGACAGATATCTGAAGCTTTTGTACAACCATTTCCACATAAATTCAGCATTATTTCATCATAAAAGACGGAGGAAGCAATCAGAGCGCTGCGGCTACATGAGCTGCTAGCTGATGCGTTCACCGAGTGTCGCTCATTTCAAAGCGTCACTGATTATCGCCTCGTTTCTGCTTAAAACTGACTTTAGAATGATTTAAGAGGTTTACCTTGTCATCTAATGGTTAATAATTATTCCCTTTGAACGCTTTGGGTGAAGAGACTCTGTCTCATACCCAGCAACTGAGCTCCGAAATGATGCATGTGCAGTGGAGGCAGGGCAAACCAGTTTTAGGGGTGGACTGTTCGGTCTGCGACAGCAGTTTTTAAATGCACTAAACATAAGCATGCACATCCAGTGCTGTGCATGCTGCCTTCTATGTGTGCAGGTTGTCATGACACCACGAGATCTTTACTTTAAAAAATAGTTGATGGCTGTTATATTAATGTTAAAAATGTATTTTATAGGACCTATATGATTTGACAGTAGTTAAAAAGGCCATGCCAATGTAAAAAATAGCTGGTATAAATAGCTGGAGTAATGTTTTTTTTTTTTTTTGGAAAACATTTAATCTTTGGTCATATTTTTATTAGGAAAAATCCTTTGTTGGTTCCCATGTTTCATTTATAAGATTCTGGGTGTTTTATTCTTAAACTATAGCTTAAAGACACTTCAAGAACCTCCAGCCTGCATCAACCTTTCACCAACTGACTGCATCAGAAGTCTGAACCGGGGGATGTTGTCCTCACATTGTTACAGCAACACTGATGAGTCTACAACAACAAACACTGTTTTTCTACATTACCACTCACTCCACCTTCAGTTTATGTGTGGAATATGGCAGCCAAAATCTTTTTTTTTTCCTGAAAATGTCCATTGGCCAATCAGCTGCCATTTATCAATGATCTGTGGTCTTATAATAGGAACTGAGCTTTGATTTAACTCCAGTAAACTAACCAGGAAGCAATATAGGATGCAGGCTCCATGCAATAGTTACATGAAAATTCATGTGAGAAAACCTGTTTGAAGTTATTTTGCCTTGTGGAACAGAAATGTCTTATCACTGTTTGTGTTGGATTTTTGCAAGTTTACAAGAAAGGGAATTACTGCTTTTGTCATTCCTTATGTGCAGCATCAGGCAGTCACTGATCATTGCTTACATCTTTAACTTTATAACTTCAGTCTTACCTATAGCCTTTTTTTAAGAAAAACTGCAAAACCGAAGGAGACTTGTTTAAATTTGTATTTTTGTTCTTCTGATACAGAAGATTTTTTCTGTGTAACTATGCATATGTTGGGATCATCTTGCATTTCTTAAATGGTTTTCCAATTTCTGTGACCTGTGAGCTGGTTTTTGAAGTCAGTTGTCTTCATGAAGGTCATGGGGTTTTGTTTTGTTTTTCTTCTTCGTGTATATATATGTGGTCGAGTGGACGTATGTATGGAGAAACTAAGTCATCATGAATATGTTAAACAGATATATAAATGTATATAAATATTTGACCAAATCGCTCCATGGGTGTTTCTTCTCTGGCCTTTAAAATAAGAGGCGATCTGATGATGTGATTTTTAAATGTGAACAGCTGTAAACGCAGGTTCCTGTTCACAGCCTGCTGATGTGGATGTTGAGGCCCCTCACTCAGGGAGGAGGGGGACCAGGTGATGTCAAAGCTGATGTAAAATGTGGAAGCCTGCAGATCTGTGTCGCCTTCTGCACGATCTGCAGCACCTCAGCAGCAGCAGCACGTGTCGGTGTGTCTTTATGGCCCCGTGTGGGCGCGTGCCGGGGCTGATCGTGCACCTCTCGTGCTCTCTGCCCTCCAGCAGCTCGGATGTGATCGTCACACTGAGGTTTCCCCCCCTGCTGCATGCGTAACAGCTCTCCCAACCAAGTCCTCGCCGTTTGGATTTCAGCTCCTGTGCGCGACACAAACCGCGTTTTCACCCCGAAAACCAGCCCTGGGATTTCCTCTCATTTCACATCTGACGGATTTTCGTCTTTTCTCTTGGGTGGAGTCAGCCCGGAATCCTCCAAATTGGAAGCGCGTTAGCACGTTTCAGGTAGGTCTGCAGCCTACATGCACTCAGTCCTCCGTGCACAATCATTTTTTTTTTATTTATTTCATATAGATGTATAACCTGCTGCTGAGCCGCAGCTGCGTGTGGGTTTGAATCCTGTAGAAATAACAGTCGCCCATGTTTGACAGATCTGCATCCACATTTAGCATCAAAAGGCACGTTGGGGCCACAGGACGGAACCTGTGGGCCTGCAGACGTGTTTAAAATGTGTCTGAAATACGACTTCAGACGATGCAGTGAAGAGGCTCCTTCTAGCTCTGACACACGCTTCATGTTTTCACGTAAATCTGAGCGCTTCAGATGTTTTTGTGTCACTACCTAATATGGTGTCATCTGAGACGTTTCAAGAGGGTCGACGAGCCTAATTTTGGTCATCACGTATTTGTGGAGATTACATCGTCTTTGTGTACATTAAGGTGTTGGTACAGGGGCGGATTCAGGATTTATTGGGGGGGGGTTGATACCTTGGATCATGTTTTACTCGATAGGGTGGAGCATTACTTTGGGATTATTGAAAGTGCCCTTGCGTGGTTGTCATGCCTATCCAGTCGTTCTCACGGTGTTTTATACATAACACTACCTTTAACCTTTGTGATATGAAATTTGGGGTTCCACAGGGATCTGTCTTAGACCCCCTGCGTTTCTCCCTTTATATAGCACCCCTATGCTATATAAAGGGAGAATTTAAATATTGTAAGTAATCTGAATATAAAGGGAGCAATCCCGAAACACTGCAGTGTTTCGGGATTGCCTTTCATTGCTATGCTGATGATACTCAATTGTACATGCCGATAACTGCTAGTAATCTCCATAAAAAATACTAGAGGATTGCCTTGCATCAGTGAGAGGCTGAATTTCTAGTAACATCCTACTTTTCAATTCTGACAAGACTGAAATTATGGTTCTTGGTCCAGCAAGATATCGGCATCAATTTGACCACCTAGCGCTTGGCCTGGGTTCAATGTGTCATACATCATACAGACAAGGTGAGGAACCTTGGGGTGATTTTTGATCCTGCATTTTCTTTTGGCCGCCACATTAGGGATATTACGAGAGGTGCCTTCTTCCATCTGCGAAATATAGCGAGGGTTCATCTCATTCTGTCCATGGCTGATGCTGAGACCCTGATCCGTGCTTTTGTTTCTTCCAAATTGGATTATTACAATGTACTATTTTCTGGTTTACCCCAGTCCAGCATTAGAGGTCTCCAATTGGTTCAGAATGCTGCTGCCTGACTTTTGACACGAAGCATAAAGTTTGGCCACATTACACCTGTTCTGGCATCTCTTCATTGGCTTCCTGTCTCTCTGAGATCAGATTTTAAGGTTCTGTTATTAGCTTATAAAATTTTTGATAGACTGGCGCAGACCTACCCAGCTGATTTAATTAAACCCTACGTACCGGCCTGGGCTTTGAGCTTACAGGATGCAAGATTACTTTGTGTTCCGGGGGTGAAGAAAAAGTCTGTGGGTCAGAGAGCTTTCTCCTTTTGTGCCCCTGTCTTATGGAATGGTCTCCCAGCGTTAAGACAGATTCTGTGGAGACTTTCCAGATGAGACTTTTCTCAGTCTTATGGTTAGCATATTGTTAGCATTCTTTTTAGTTCTTTTAGTTTTTACTCCTTTGTTGTGCTTTTTTTTTTATCTTTTGTGTCTTTAAAATTTTGTTTTTTAATTCATTTTAAATTGTTTTGTGTGAAGCGCCTTGGGGTGACTCTGTCCTGAGTTGGCGCTTTATAAACTGAATTGATTGAATTGGGGAGAAGGGGGGGGCTGTCCGCTATATATGTTGACATGAGGTGGCAACCCAAAAACTCTAGAAATGAGGTTGATGCAAAAGTGCAGTACTTTGACTCACTGGTTGAGGCTGGCTCCAAGACACAGTATTTTTATTACAGAAGCCCATGTTAAAATGTCCAACTTTAGAACAGAAATAAAGGATTATTAACCAAGCAAGCAAGGTTAATAATTGGTTTATTATATGGCTATTATAAACACACAAACTTACAGTATCGCCTAAATATGCTGCTGACGGTGTTGGGCTCATTCGCTTTCTTCACCTCCACTAGCTTACCAGATGGTCTGGTGTCGCCGACCAAACGGTCTCCCCTAAAAATTGGTCGGCCCTGCCTTAACTGCGTATGTGTCATTGGGGACCACAGTGGCATGTCTCAGTCTGACTCTTCACCCAAAGCAATCAAAGGGATTAATGTGATTATTAACCATCAGATGACAAGGTAAAACCTCTTAAATTATTTTAAAGTGAGTTTTAAGCAGAAACGAGGTAGTCAGAGAAAAACTACTGACACACTGAAATGATGTAGGCGCTGCAGCACATCAGACTCAGACGTGCTGCTGTGGCACCCTGATCGTTCCCCTGTCTTTTATTATGAAATAATGCTGAATTTATGTGAAAACGATTGTTGAACAAAACCTTTTAAGCAGAAACGAGGTGATAATCGGCGAACCGCTGCTGATGCGCAGAAATGACGCATGCGCAGTGAAGGCAGATGGACCAGTTTTTAGGGGGGTCTGCTCGGTCCGCGACACCGGTAATTAGCTGGTAAGCTTTCAATCTGTGTGTCTTTCCAATGTTTAGATATTTATAGAGTACGTTCATCTTCGATTTGGTTTTTTAAAATCGTGTTTTTAGCTTCGTGTTTTGTAACAAAAATACACATTGCTGACCGATTGTCATGGTAACTGGTCCAGTATGGGAAATATCCAACTGGTAATCAGCCAATCAGTGATCATAGTGTCGCTGCCATATAATAAACATGTTTACGGCTTGGTCCAAAAAATGGTCTTGGTCTCTGTAGATGTTTCCTCCTCCATAACAACTGTATTGGGGGGGAGGGTTCAATTTTTTTCAAACTTCTTAGTTTAAGTTTAAACCATAAATTTATATAACTTTGGGGGCGTGGTCACTTTGAGTGACAGCGGTTGAGGCTAATGCTTTCTTTCATCTTTAATCTGTGTCCGCTGGATGCAGCTGGAAGTGGAGACTGTGTTGTTTTGGAGTATTTTATTGCAATCACCAGGAATAATATAGCTTGGTGTGCAGTGAAATGACTTAATGACGTCTCTGGTGCAGTATTCTCACTGAGCGAAACTCCTGTCAGATTTAATGTTGTATGCTAACAGCGTTTGCACTTGTAGCAGCTGTAGGTAGCGTCATCCATTAGGCCCACTTAATGCGCAATTACTGAGAAAATAAGCAGCTCATAACATTAAATGTCCACAGTGTGGTGTCTGTAAGAGGCCAGCAGGGGGACACTCACCCCTTTTGTATCAAAGAGGCTGGTATAATGCGCTTCAGCGCAGTTGTTGGTGAGAGCACATGAGCAGAGTGAAACCATATGGATGTACAGCTGTAATAATATTTGGTGTGGTTCCACAACACGCGGTCTTTTTCTGAATAACCCACATAAACCTTTTCTGGGGACAAAGTAAACCATTAGGAGAACCACTGTGCAGTCCCCAAAAATAGCATTTCATAACCACCCAAACCCAGGTTAGAGGGCTAAGACTCTGAGAGGGGTGTGTTCAGGCAGTTGATTGAGCAAGTGACATGTTAATTAAAAAAAAAAAAAAAAAATGAAATAAGGGTCTGCTGCACGGTGTTTTGTCTAGATGCCATAGATGTCACTTCTGCGACAGGGGTGCCACTGAGCTCCTGGACAATATTGAAAGCAGTGGAAGATCTACTTGTTCTTTCCACCACTGCAACACATTGCCATTCAGCTAAACTACCCCCCCCCCCCGTATTTTGCTATTTCCTCCTTAGCTCTCTCGCTGTCTGCCAGTGTAAGGTTTAGCAGTGTGGCATTCCTTACAAATGACCTGCGTCTTGTCAAGTTTACCATCTTTATAAAAAAAAAAAGCCAAAGTACACTCAACAAAAATATAAACGCAACACTTTTGGTTTTGCTCCCATTTTATATGAGATGAACTCAAAGATCTAAAACTTTTTCCACATACACAATATCACCATTTCCCTCAAATATTGTTCACAAACCAGTCTAAATCTGTGATAGTGAGCACTTCTCCTTTTCTGAGATAATCCATCACACCTCACAGGTGTGCCATATCAACATGTTGATTAGACACCATGATTAGTGCACAGGTGTGCCTTAGACTGCCCACAATAAAAGGCCACTCTGAAAGGTGCAGTTTTATCACACAGCACAATGCCACAGATGTCGCAAGATTTGAGGGAGCGTGCAATTGGCATGCTGACAGCAGGAATGTCAACCAGAGCTGTTGCTCGTGTATTGAATGTTCATTTCTCTACCATAAGCCGTCTCCAAAGGCGTTTCAGAGAATTTGGCAGTACATCCAACCAGCCTCACAACCGCAGACCACATGTAACCACACCAGCCCAGGACCTCCACATCCAGCATGTTCACCTCCAAGATCGTCTGAGACCAGCCACTCGGACAGCTGCTGAAACAATCGGTTTGCATAACCAAAGAATTTCTGCACAAACTGTCAGAAACGTCTCAGGGAAGCTCATCTGCATGCTCGTCGTCCTCATCGGGGTCTCGACCTGACTCCAGTTCGTCGTCGCGACTTCGCACAGCCATTGAAGAGGAGTGGACCAACATTCCACAGGCCACAATTGACAACCTGATCAACTTTATGCGAAGGAGATGTGTTGCACTGCATGAGGCAAATGGTGGTCACACCAGATACTGACTGGTATCCCCCTCAATAAAACAAAACTGCACCTTTCAGAGTGGCCTTTTATTGTGGGCAGTCTAAGGCACACCTGTGCAATAATCATGGTGTCTAATCAGCATCTTGATATGGCACACCTGTGAGGTGGGATGGATTATCTCAGCAAAGGAGAAGTGCTCACTATCACAGATTTAGACTGGTTTGTGAACAATATTTGAAGGAAATGGTGATATTGTGTATGTGGAAAAAACTTTAGATCTTTGAGTTCATCTCATACAAAATGGGAGCAAAACCAAAAGTGTTGCATTTATATTTTTGTTGAGTATATTTTCTGGGTTTATAGATGTTGTTATTGTGTTTGTGTTTGCGTTTATTAAATTCCAGGCATCTTAAACGTGGCAGACATGGATTATCTGGAATTTTGTTTTGGCAAGTTTTCATGTCTTCTGCTGCCATCTACTGGCCAGTAGCGTTCATGGCAGTATTCGCCCTAAAGCTGGGCAGACACTATGATATTTTTAATCACTGTACTCGTTTCCAGCTCCAAATGTACGACAAAACCACACGGTGTAAAAGTTCAGAGTGCACGATTTATGTTCTCACACACGTATGTTCAAAAACCACATGTCGGACTCGTGTTTCCAGAAGCAAAACGTAAACAGAAGCTTTTTTTTTTCAAACTTTGACATTTCTTATTTTTAGAAAAACTCTTGATGGGAGACATCAAAGTTTAAAAAAAAATTACAAGACTTTACATGAGTTGAAGAAAGGGGAGGAAAGATTATCACTGTTTATGCTCTCTCCAGTATTTGCACATGCACAGTGCAAGAGGTTGGACACTTGTAGCGCTTCAGCAGCGGGATACCCTCACGACGGCTGACCAAAATATCAAACAGGTTTGATTTTCATTCGACCATACGATTGGCGATCAGGAGGTGGTCCTGAGAGGTTAAATGAAGCTCGTTACTCCATGTATACTACATGATGCAGGACGTACGATTAAGCTGAAACTCGGTGCGATTCAAAAAATTCTCACACGAGTGAAAAATCAGCTGAAAAAAGGCCAAAACTCGCACAGTGTAAACCCAGCTTAAGTACTGAACATCTGGCACCAGTAGATCATGGCAGTGTTCTATTTATTTTGACACCATATCAGATGGTTATCTAATTACAACTTGGCTTTTTTTTTTTTTTTTTTTTGAAAATGCCTTTTTTTACAAATAAAAAAATGGCATATTTTACAAAAGCACATTTATCTGTAAACACCAACACACGACACACCTCACATTAAAGTGTTGGTTTACATAGAATGAATGAGTCAACTAATCAGTGTTACTGGATTCACATTACCCCTAATCCTTTGCCATCTATCTGTGTTTGTTACAAAACTTCAGAATTAGTGCATTATTCAACATTAAAAGATATATGTTATATTTTAACTTTGTACAAATGACAGAATTGACATTAATGGAGTTATTCTATCAGTATTCATTTTATTTATACACCAAACCATAAGCCAGCACTGCTTTATTTTCCAAGACCTCCGCCTAACGGCAGTGCTGTTATTTAGTAGAGAGTTGAGCTTTGTGGTTCCTCTCAACTTCTTCGCTGCTGGAAGTTATGTAGTAGACAGGAGCTTCCAGCAGAGGGCAGGGCGCTCAAAGACAGAAGTGCTGACTCATTGTTTGGGTCTGTGGTTGCCTTAGATGATCCCAGAAGCATTCGTTGTGTTAAAACTCAAAATCTGCTTTTTAGTAGTTGCAAGTGTACTGGAATTTATCGGTTATCTGTAGCTTCCGATAAATTTTTGGGTGGTTTATCGGTTTAGCTTTATAAAAGATAATTTTTCAGTTAGCTGATTATCTGTTATTGAAGCTAATTTTTTGGTTGGCTGTGCCCACCACTGTGTATCGATTAATCTCCACATCCCTACTCTCCATACATCTGAGCTGAACTCAGACAGCTGCTGGAGTCTGCAGGTCTGCAGCCATACAATCTTGGGCTGCTGCAAGTCAGCGTAGCACATCTCATTTTGGGAGGGAAAAAACATTTTGATTGATTGTAGTTTATTGTTTGTATTACAACATTTGGAAAGAGGTGTCATTTGATTTAAACGGTGATTCGCTTTGAAGTTATTAATTCCGAGCGGACTTTATCTTTCTAACTTGACTCAGCAGAGAGCAGTGCAGCGTTTGGAGCAGCAGAATGGAGAATAATTCTTGTTTCTTTCTCGCAACAAGACAGGAGTCCCAATTAGTCATTTGAATCCACACAAAAGCGACTCATGATTGACATATTTTCATGGCTTTCAGAGGGGTTAAGAAGCGGAGTTGTCACTTCTGAAGAGGAGTGAAGCAAAAAACCAACGAAGCAGCAGATCGGAGCACTTCTTCATTGGTTTAGGCTTCAAAGCAGATCCGCGCTGCAGAAACAGTTGATTACAGACCCGCTGCAGGGTCTGGAATCAACGTAGAGAAATGGTCATTTTCCCGACAAACACCCTCAAAAACAACGGCCGCTCTGAAGGACTGATAAGGGAATCATTAAGCAAAAAGGCTATTGATATCAGTGGATCGAATAATTTCTTAACGATACCTGAAAAGAACCAGTTCTCGATACCCAACCGTATCCACGACGTGGCACCTGTACATCAGATCGGGTAAGGGGACTTTGTGTGCCCCATGGCTGCTACAGTAGCCATCAAGGCCCAACAGGAACCCTGAACATGAGACTAACAGGGCTCTGGTGAAACAAGAAGTCCTCAACAGTGGATCAGACGAGGAGATGATGGCTTTGTCACTAAACAGCTGTGAAGGCGGATGAAGCACATCCTCAGACCCCAATTGTCTAGCATTTCCCAGCTATCAGACCGGGCTGAGGACATGTCAAGGACCATGTCTTTGTCGGCATGCAACAACATTCCCATTTTAAACACACACAGGCATCTCTAGATCGACACTGGATTTACATTTGCTACTCTGTGCTGCACCCCCACAAGTCTTTTAGCAATCAGCAAAGAGTGACAGGGGCAGGAATGTGAATCTGGAAGGCCTTAGCTTGGACCCGACACAGAAGTGTTAGACCCTTGGATGAGAAGTTGGCAGAAGTTACCATGTGTTTGTGACAATTTTGGGAATCGGGATGAAATTTTTGAAAAGTAAGAAAATTTGATTTCAAAACTAGTGCCAATAATGGCTGCACCTACAATGTACACAAAGATTGTTATAGATTGACAAAGATGGCACAAGAAGTTACTGTGATGCTTCAAAACATGTCCCGATTTGCTATTTGGGATGAAACGGGAAGGAATGGCGCTTGGTGGAATAGCCCCATTACGTGGGCCCTGAGGCTTGAAGCGGATGAGTCCATGACTTCCCTTGGATGGGACGCCGGTCCAGTGCAGGTTAATTTCCCAAAGCAAGGCATGTACTACTCATTTACAGCTGGATCAGCTGAGACAATGTAGATTAAGTGTCTTGTCCGGGGACACAGAACTGTTGAGAAATATTCACAAATTCAAGCCTCTTACTCCGATTGTTGCTGAGCTTCCGTTAATAGAGCACCACAGTCTCATTTGAACCCTGCGTGATATCGTGGGATTTTAACACTTAGGGGGATCACCTATACACAGCATAACTTCACACAGATAAATGGTGTATTGTTTTGTTTTCGGCTGCAATCACCGAAGCAGTCCCAAAAAGTTTTTTTTTTTTTTTTTGGTTCCCAGTAGAGAAGAAAAGGCAGATGGGAGACATCATGTCGGTAAGTGTTAGCCTACATGGCTAATCAGAGTTGCTCCATTTTTTTCACCTGCAAAACTGCCTTGATACATTTGTGCTTCGGGTCATAAACAAACCACAACAATGTCCACTTTCCCATCACATCGTCACTTTTACTTTGCACTTTCACTGCGTTTGTGTGTAATTTGCCCAAAAGCCCATTGAAAATGCTGTGGTTGGTCCCCCAGAAGTAGAGAAATTACGTCATATGCGTCATATATTATCCCTTTAGAGCCCGCCCTCAAAGGAGACTGCGGTGCCCAATTCTGCAGGCCTCATAAAATTTGTGAAAGTAGCTAACCTTTCTCTCCGCAATCAAACTGTTGCCACATTTGCTTGGTCCTTGAATTTGAAGGAACTGGCCTTTGAAAGTTGTTGAAAGGTTCCTGAATTTGATGTTAAACAAAGTGTGGGAAACCTGAACTTACTATACAAAGATTTATTGAATCATTATAATTTATATACCTTGCATTTTTCTGTCATACTTCCACACATAAGATACTCTCAAAAATACTCATAAAACAAACACTAATCCAATATTCGTTCCACAAAAAGAGCCAACAGAATTGTAAATAAAATCACATACGGAGAGCCAAACAACGCGCTGTTCATCAAATTAAAGGCACTACAATTTAAAGACCTGGTCGACATCAGAAAGAGTCAAATTGTGTATTAAAGCAAAACATAATTATTACACAGCAGTATCCAGATGTTGTTCCAGAAAATCAACGATCAGAGAGCTGAGAGTATCTTGTATGTACAAGAAGCAACCAAACCACAGTCAGAGCTGTGACTCTGCAAAACAATAAGTGCGTCTTAATGAAATGAAGACTGTTACAAATGTTTAAAAATAACATATTGAATGCATGTAGGATGGAAGATCATAGAGGAAAACGAACAGTAAGATCAGGGGACAAGATGTGTATGGTGACCTTATTTATTTATGTATTTATTTATTTATTTTTGCTTGTGTCATGGATGTTTATGACTAGTTGGATGGTGAAAATTTGAATAAAAAGCTGGACTATCTCACTAGGATTATCAATAAAATATAAAAAGGAATACAACTCAAGTGTATACTGTTCTGTTTTCAGATGTCATTTATGTTGTAGATGTTGAATATTTGCTGATCATTTGCTGGGTTTTATACCATGTCCCAAATACATCTGATGTAATCTAAACCATCAAACTGACTCAAACCTGATTATGAATTTTTCAATTTATTTTCATTTATATAGCGCCAAATCACAACAGAGTTAACTCAAAGCGCTTCACACAGGCAAGGTCTAACCTTACCAACCCCCAGAGCAACAGTGGTAAGGAAAAACTCCCTCTGAGGAAGAAACCTCAAGCAGACCAGACTCAAAGGGGTGACCCTCTGCTTGGGCCATGCTACAAACATAATTTACAGAACAATTCTCGGACAAATATACAAGAAATGCTATTGGCGCACCGGACAGGAGGATCGCCAACACAAATACAACTCCCATCTCTGGATGGAGCTGCACCTTAAACAGAGAGAAAAACAGAATCAGGCATCAGAAAGACAAAAAATACTGTATAATTTGCCAGCATTAAACAACAACAAAAACAGAAGAAATACTAAGGTGATCGCCGGCCACTAGCCCTAAACTTCACTAAAAGACCCAGAATTTAGGTAAAGTTGAGGCCGCAGCCCGCTCCAATTACTAATAAATGAATTAAAAGAGTAAAAAGCGTAATAAACTGTACCAGTATGCTAGCCATATGAAAGGGAAAATAAGTGCGTCTTAAGTCTGGACTTGAAAATCTCCACAGAATCTGACTGTTTTATTGATGCCAGGAGATCATTCCACAGAACAGGGGCACGATAAGAGAAAGCTCTGTGATCTGCAGACTTCTTATTCACCTTAGGGACACAAAGTAGTGTGATCGGGGTGCCACAACCGGGTACCAAGCCCTACAGGGCTTCCTCCGCCTAGCCACAGTCCGAAAGCCATCCTCCACAGCCGGCGTTTCTAAGCTGATGCTAGCCGGCCCAACACTAACCTCATCTGGAGTGCCCGTAACATCTAACTCCAGCTAAGAAGCTGCTCTAACTTACAAACACGGCTCTTTAAGAGAGCCACCCTATCTTCCAACATCACACAGGATTTACGGAGGGTGTAAAGTAGAATTAGTAGCGTACTTTGTGCACTAAGAAATTCAAGAATGTAGCCAAGCAAACACGAGCTAACCAATAATGGATAAGCTAACCACTCCTAAGGCTCACACAGATGCAAATAAATGAATTAAAATTCACAGCGGTTACACTGAAAAACTAACATAAGTATTAAACAGG
The DNA here is from genome assembly GCF_902500255.1 of Thalassophryne amazonica. NCBI lineage: Eukaryota > Metazoa > Chordata > Actinopteri > Batrachoidiformes > Batrachoididae > Thalassophryne > Thalassophryne amazonica. The sequence goes on along the minus strand of NC_047115.1, from coordinate 59,206,322 downwards.
TATAAAAGTAGCAGCTATAAAATACACTAAACGGTTAATTAACTAACAGGAGTGTAAAAAAATGAAATGAAAAAAATGATGAAAGGAACCGGTTCTCGATACCCATCCTTAATCTGGACGCAGTCAGGAGGGAAAGAGGCGTGTAAACTGTGGGGATGGATCCCATCCAGACTGCCTTGTCCACACCAGCACGATCGCATCTAAAGTGTATTTAGACAACAGTTAGATTGTCTCAAGATGACACAGACTGCTGCCAGACAGCCATAAAAAGCACTGAAGACTGTCCGATCCAAACGTCTGGATGGCAAACACAGGACCGGAGTGGGAACCAGTGCCAGTGTCCTCCCTTTGCACAGGCCCTGTCGGTACTTGACATCAGAGTACAACCAACGTATGGCCCAGACTCACAACATATCTGTCAAAGCCGGCATTGGTGCTGTCACTTACTCACTCCCATGCAATCACATCTTCACTCGTCCTCTCTTTCCCAGCATTTATTGACCTCACAGCAGGAGATCGCACATGTGTGCGTGCGTAGAACAGGTGATGAAATGATCGCTCAACTGTGTGTGTGTATTCATAACCTCCTGAATGAGCCACTGCATGTGTGTGCACAGGGTGCAAGTGCGTGCACTGTTGTCAGTGCTGGCACTCTGTTGGCCAGCAGAGAGCCCATGCTCTCTATGCAGAGTGTGCACACAAAAAGGCTGACAACACACAAGAACACGACAGTTCTGAAGCCTGCTTCTGTCAAACAGAGCTGGAGGAAAAAAGGAGGTGATGAACATTTTGCCTCTTCACTGTCATTGATCACCTCCTAATCACCTCAGCGACATATCCATTTAGGTTTTTTATCAATATATTCCTGGATTGCCAGAGTTTATTCATCCCACTGGACTTCTTTTGCTGCTAAACTTTGCTGGCAGTGGGCCAAAGTTCCCCATGCGTGCAACATTCATCAGACACAGCCATTCCATTGATCTTTTTTATTGTCCACTCCACCATATGCAGCTCAGTGCAACTCTGTACACAGCAATGTCTGGTTGGATTATCAGTGCCTGGCATGTCACATGGGATTTATTTATGCCGTGGTTGTTTCCAGCACACAGCACAGCCGGGTGAGAGGGTTTTCACCACAGGCTGTGGTCCCTGGTCCTGCCCACCCTGCACTGTGAAACGCTCCTGGGGTCATGCCAGAGGTGAGATTCATGTTTATTAATAATGTTGTCATGGGCTGGTGAAACAGTTCCACGATTTTACACAATAAAGTCCACCTTTGTTGTGCCCATGTTGTGTTTTATAAAAACTGTTTTAGTCCATTGTTCAAGGTTCAGAATGGATGGATCTCCTGCGAGTGAGAAGTTCTTCAGAATCCAGGCCTGTTTTTCACTGTGACTTTGAATAAATTTAAATTGAGAAATAGTTTGACTTTGTAAGAGACAGTATTACAATAAGAATCAGGTGAAATTAACATCCAGTTAGGGGAAATAATAGTGACATGGACACCGGAGTTGGAACGCACGTCAGCCATTTTCCCAGCTTCTTTTATTCACACTGTACGCACATCATCATTGATACCCATCACCAGAGGGACGTTTTCACTACAAAATATATACAATCCCAACTCCCACATTAACCAAACTTTATCCAAACATGAAAAAGGGAACAAAATGGGTCCTTCAGAAAAGTCCAAAAAAAAAAAAAAAAGAACAAACTGTCAAAGTGTAGCTGCTTTGTGGTGTTCACTAACTGAATGTGTCACCTTTGTGCCGTGTTTGGCATTACAGGAGCACCATGAAGGACGGTATCACCAACAACAGCACAGCTAGCATCTCACAAGCCAGGAAAGCTGTGGAGCAGCTGAAGATGGAGGCCTGCATGGACAGAATAAAGGTAGGCCTCTTTAGTTCTGCACTGCTGTGCTCCATGATGCCGGTCATGTGCACTTTTATTGTTGAATCCAGCATTGTTACTGGGCGTTGGATATGATCTTTAGGTAGCTGTAAACGTACTTCCACTTCATGCTAGCTTGTGTTACCCGCCACACTATGGACTAAATGAGCAAACCATTAGGTAATTTAACGTTTCCCATAATCCCCCTGTGCTTCCCAGAATGCACCGCGGCGCCAGCAGAGTTCCGGCGTTTCAAAGCCATGTAAACAATGGCTAGTGACGATATGGATGGCGCCAATTCAGCAAGTTCACAAGCGATCATGATTATGACATGTTCTCTCAAGTTGAGAGGGTTATCTAGAAGAGGGGTAGCACCTGTGATGAACTTCTGCTGTGCCCCGATGTTGTCTTGTTGTCAATACTTCACAAGGTTTGTTTATATTGTGCCCAAAACCGGTGTCGCCGACCGAACGGCCCCCCTAAAAATTGGTTTGTCCTTCCTTCACTGTGCATGTGTCATTGCGTCGTCCTGTCCCTTTTGCAGAAAAACAGCCCTAAAGCATGATGTTTCCACCCCCATACTTCACAGTAGGGTTGGTGTTCTTGGAATGCAACTCAGCATTCTTCTTCCTCCAAACACGACAAGTTCAGTTTTTACCAAAATGTTATATTTTGGTTTCATCTGACCACATGATATTCTCCCAATCTTCTTCTGGATCATCCATATGCTCTTTGGCAAACTTCAGACGGGCCTGGACACGTACTGGCTTAAGCAGGGGGACACGCCTGGCACTGCAGGATTTGAGTCCCTCTCTGCGTAGTGTGTACCCTTTGTTACTTTGGTCCCAGCTCTCTGCAAGTCATTCATCAGGTCCCCCCATGTACAGTTGTGCTCAAAAGTTTACATACCCTGGCAGAATTTTTGCTTTTTTGGCCATTTTTAAGAGAATATGAATGACAACACAAAGCTTTTTTTTTCACTCGTGGTTAGTGGTTGGGTGAAGCCATTTATTGTCAAACATGTTGGGAAGGTGTCGTAGCACGGACCCACAACAGGGGGCGCAAATGAACGGACAATGAGTAAGCCAAAAGGTAACAATTTAATGTTGTGACAATACACAACTAAATATACAGAAATTGCAAAGTCAGTTAACACCAGGTGACGTGTGGGCAGGCTCGAAGATAGAAGACCCCGACGAGAGAGAGGCCGCGTCCCACACGGCCTCCACCACCAACGGTCTGAAGAACACCGGAGCCGCCAAGTCCCGAGTCCCCAGGTGACCTCTGTCTTCGGCTGTCGAACCTGGTACTGCTGGCAAAAGCAGAGACAAGATGAATGAGTGTAAGTACTTACACTCAGTGGTCTATAGTCTGTACACAGTCAGGAGGAGGACCTCCACCTCCGAATCACACACTCGTGCAGCTCCTTGTGTAACCACTTATCTGTAGCGCAGTCGTCGTCGTCACGCCACACGCCAATTCCCCAGATAAGGGCGAACACCACAGGATACCGGCTGCAACAGAAGTTCAGAATCCACTCAATGATATGAGTCAGCAGAGAAGTTACCTCTCGGTAGTCGATTTCTCGGCGGGGAGGTGGAGTTGCAGTCCGGCTTAAGTATTGGTGTAGATGAGTGACAGCTGGTGTGATGAGTGACAGCTGTCACTTCCTCTGGGTCTGGCGCCCTCTCGTGCTTGGAGCCCGCACTCCAAGCAGGGCGCCCTCTGGTGGTGGTGGGCCAGCAGTACCTCCTCTTCAGCGGCCCACACAACAGGACCCCCCCCCAACGGGCGCCTCCTGGCGCCCGACCGGGCTTGTCCGGGTGACGTCTGTAGAAATCGGCCAGGAGGGCCGGGTCCAGGATGAAGCTCCTCTTCACCCAGGAGTGTTCTTCAGGGCCATACCCCTCCCAGTCCACCAGATATTGGAACCCCCGGCCCTTACGACGGACATCCAGGAGCCTGCGGACCGTCCAAGCAGTCTCCCCGTCGATGAGCCGGGCAGGAGGCGGTGTGGGTCCAGGTGTACAGAGGGGCAAGGTGTGGTGCGGTTTGAGACGGGACACGTGGAAGACAGGGTGGATCCGCAGCGAAGCCGGGAGACGGAGCTTCACTGCGGCCGGGTTGATGATCTTGAGGATAGGGAACGGTCCAATGTATCTGTCCTTCAACTTGGTTGAGTCCACACAGAGGGGGATATCCTTTGTCGACAGCCACACCTCCTGCCCGGGCTGGTACGTGGGGGCCGGGGACCGTCGGCGGTCCGCATGGGACTTGGCCCTCGTCCGGGCCTGCAACAGGGCAGAGCGGGCGGTCCGCCACACCCGGCGACATCTCCTGAGGTGGGCCTGGACCGAGGGCACACCGACCTCTCCCTCCACCAGCGGGAACAATGGGGGCTGGTACCCCAAACACACCTCAAAAGGGGAGAGGCCGGTAGCAGACGAAACTTGGCTGTTGTGGGCATACTCGATCCAGGCCAGATGGTGACTCCAGGCCACCGGATGTGCGGAGGTGACACACCGAAGGGCCTGCTCCAACTCCTGGTTGGCCCGCTCTGCCTGGCCGTTGGTCTGGGGGTGGTACCCGGACGAGAGACTCACGGTGGCCCCCAGCTCCTTGCAGAAACTCTTCCACACCTGTGAAGAGAACTGGGGACCACGATCTGAGACGATGTCCGAAGGTATCCCATGCAGCCGCAAGACGTGGTGGACCAGGAGGTCTGCTGTCTCCTGGGCCGTCGGGAGCTTCGGGAGGGCCACGAAGTGGGCCGCCTTGGAGAACCGGTCCACTATCGTGAGGATTACGGTGTTGCCCTGGGACGGCGGGAGGCCCGTGATGAAATCCAGCCCGATGTGAGACCAGGGGCGATGAGGCACTGGCAGGGGTTGGAGGAGGCCCGTCGTCCTCCGATGGTCTGCCTTGCCCCTGGCGCAGATGGTACAGGCCTGGATGTAGTCCCGGACGTCGGTTTCCATGGACGCCCACCAGAAGCGCTGCTGGACTACTGCCACGGTCCTACGCACTCCGGGATGACAGGAGAGCTTGGACCCGTGACAGAAGTCCAATACGGCAGCTCTTGCCTCTGGTGGGACGTACAGTCTGTCCTTGGGGCCAGTCCCCGGGTCCGGGCTCCTGGTCAGGGCCTCCCGGACGGTCTTCTCCACGTCCCAGGTAAGGGCGGCCACGACAGTGGACTCGGGGATGATGGTCTCGGTGGGGTTCGACAGCCCCGCTTTGGCTTCTTCTTCGTGCACCCGGGACAATGCATCTGATTTTTGGTTCTTGGTCCCGGGGCGATATGTAATCCGGAAGTCAAAGCGCCCGAAGAACAGAGACCAGCGGGCTTGCCTGGGGTTCAGCCGCTTGGCGGTCCGGATGTACTCCAGGTTCCGATGGTCAGTGAAAACCGTGAAGGGCAACGACGCCCCCTCCAGCAGGTGTCTCCACTCTTCAAGAGCCTCCTTCACCGCAAGAAGTTCCCGATTGCCAACGTCATAGTTCCGTTCAGCTGGGGTCAACCTGCGGGAATAAAAGGCACAAGGATGGAGAACTTTATCAGCCTCCACGCTCTGGGACAGCACGGCTCCTATCCCTGAGTCAGAGGCGTCCACTTCTACTACGTACTGGCGATCAGGATCAGGCTGCACCAGAACTGGTGCAGTCGAGAACCGGCGTTTCAACTCCTGGAACGCGGCTTCGCACCAATCCGACCAGGTGAAGGGGACCTTGGTGGAGGTCAGGGCAGTCAGGGGGCTAACTACCTGACTGTAACCTTTGATGAACCTCCTGTAAAAATTTGCAAAGCCGAGGAACTGCTGTAGTTTCCTGCGGCTTGTTGGTTGGGGCCAATCTCTCACCGCCGCAACCTTAGCCGGATCAGGGGCGACGGAGTTGGAGGAGATGATGAACCCCAGGAAGGACAAAGAAGGGCGGTGGAACTCGCACTTTTCGCCCTTCACAAACAGCCGGTTCTCCAACAACCGCTGTAGGACCTGACGTACATGCTGGACATGGGTCTAAGGATCCGGGGAAAAGATGAGTATATCGTCCAGATATACGAAGACGAACCGATGCAGGAAGTCCCGCAAGACGTCATTTACCAAAGCTTGGAACGTCGCGGGGGCATTAGTGAGGCCGAACGGCATGACCAGGTACTCAAAGTGACCTAACGGGGTGTTGAATGCCGTCTTCCATTCGTCTCCCTTCCGGATCCGAACCAGGTGGTACGCATTTCTAAGATCCAATTTCGTAAAGATTTGGGCTCCATGCAGGGGCGTGAACACTGAATCCAACAGAGGTAACGGGTATCGGTTGCGAACCGTGATCTCGTTCAGCCCTCTGTAATCAATGCATGGACGGAGTCCGCCGTCCTTCTTGCCCACAAAAAAGAAACCAGCACCCATCGGGGAGGTGGAGTTCCGGATCAGCCCGGCAGCTAAGGAGTCCCGGATGTAGGTCTCCATTGATTCGCGTTCCGGACGTGAGAGGTTGTACAACCTACTGGACGGGTACTCAACGCCCGGGACTAAATCGATGGCACAATCATACGGTCGGTGCGGAGGAAGAGTGAGCGCCAGATCTTTGCTGAAAACGTCAGCAAGATCATGGTACTCCTCTGGCACCGCCGATAGATTGGGGGGGACTTTGACCTCCTCATTAGCTGTAGTGCCGGGGGGAACCGAGGATCCTAAACACTCCCGGTGGCAGGTTTCGCTCCACTGCGTCACAACCCCGGACGGCCAATCGACCCGGGGATTGTGCTTCACCATCCATGGAAAACCCAAGATCACTCGGGAGGTAGACGGTGTTACATGGAACACTATCTCCTCCCTGTGATTCCCAGACACAACCAAGGTCACTGGTTGTGTCTGATGTGTGATTAATGGAAGCAGGGTGCCATCTAGTGCTCGCACCTGCACTGGTGCCGGCAGAGCCACCAGAGGGAGCCCTACTTCCTTTGCCCATCTGCTGTCCAGCAGATTCCCTTCTGACCCCGTGTCTATCAGTGCTGGGGCGTGAAGGGTTAACTCCTCACAAAGGATTGTTACTGGGATTCGTGCCGATCTGCGGGGTCTTTCCGCGTGTGTGTTATGGCCCACCCTTAGCCCAGTTTCTAAGGACGGGCGTTGTAGTTTGACCGTTTTGGGGCAGTCCTTCTGCATATGCTCACAAGAGCCGCAGACAAAACATTCCCCGCGGGCCAGCCTCCTTTGTCTGACATTTAATCTTACTTTGGCCCTGCTCGTGTCCATAGCCTCCTCAGCAGGGGGAGCTGTAGCCCCACGGGGCTCTCTGGCAGTGAAGCGTGGGGACGACGTCACCTTGTCGGAACCGGAAGGGGGAGGGACGGCTCGTACCCGGTCACGCCCCCCGGCCTGCTCCCGACGATGCTCATTCAAACGGTTGTCTAAGCGTATAACCAAATCGACAAGCCCGTCAAAATCCCGCGGTTCCTCCTTGGCCAGTAGGTGCTCCTTGAGGACCGGTGACAGTCCATTTACAAAGGCGGCGCGGAGCGCAACGTTATTCCAGCCGGACCTCGCTGCCGCGATGCGGAAGCCGACTGCATACTTGGCTGCGCTACGGCGCCCCTGTCTCATCGACAGCAGCACGTTTGAAGCGGTCTCGCCTCTGTTGGGATGATCAAACACTTGTTTGAACTCCCGTACAAACCCAGTATAAGACGTTAGGAGCCGTGAGTTCTGCTCCCAAAGCGCCGTAGCCCATGCGCGTGCCTCTCCTCGAAGCAGATTAATAACATAAGCTACCCGGCTAGCGTCTGATGCGTACATGACAGGGCGCTGTGAAAAGACGAGCGAACACTGCATGAGGAAGTTCGCGCACGTCTCGACACAGCCCCCGTACGGTTCCAGAGGGCTTATGTATGCTTCAGGGGATGGTGGGGGGGGTTTGTTGAACGACCAGTGGTACGTCTGATTCAGGCCCAGGACCAGCCAGAGGAGGAGCTGCAGCAGCGCCCTGATCGTGCGCTTCCACCCTGGCGGCGAGAGCCTCCACTCTCCGATTAAGGAGGACATTCTGCTCGGTTACTAAATCCAACCGAGCCGTGAAGGCGGTTAAGATCTGCTGCAGCTCACTCAACACGCCTCCCGCTGACGCCTGCGCTCCTGGCTCTTCCATTGGCCGTTCACGCTCGAGCTGACGCCCCTCGGAATCCATGACGATTGGCCGAGAAATCCTGTTGGGAAGGTGTCGTAGCACGGACCCACAACAGGGGGCGCAAATGAACGGACAATGAGTAAGCCAAAAGGTAACAATTTAATGTTGTGACAATACACAACTAAATATACAGAAATTGCAAAGTCAATTAACAGCAGGTGACGTGTGGGCAGGCTCGAAGATAGAAGACCCCGACGAGAGAGAGGCCGCGTCCCACACGGCCTCCACCACCAACGGTCTGAAGAACACCGGAGCTGCCAAGTCCCGAGTCCCCAGGTGACCTCTGTCTTCGGCTGTCGAACCTGGTACTGCTGGCAAAAGCAGAGACAAGATGAATGAGTGTAAGTACTTACACTCAGTGGTCTATAGTCTGTACACAGTCAGGAGGAGGACCTCCACCTCCGAATCACACACTCGTGCAGCTCCTTGTGTAACCACTTATCTGTAGCGCAGTCGTCGTCGTCACGCCACACGCCAATTCCCCAGATAAGGGCGAACACCACAGGATACCGGCTGCAACAGAAGTTCAGAATCCACTCAATGATATGAGTCAGCAGAGAAGTTACCTCTCGGTAGTCGATTTCTCGGCGGGGAGGTGGAGTTGCAGTCCGGCTTAAGTATTGGTGTAGATGAGTGACAGCTGTCACTTCCTCTGGGTCTGGCGCCCTCTCGTGCTTGGAGCCCGCACTCCAAGCAGGGCGCCCTCTGGTGGTGGTGGGCCAGCAGTACCTCCTCTTCAGCGTCCCACACAACAAAACAACTGTGTTTCTTCTTTTTAAATCAAAATGACAAGAGAACTACCCAAATTACCCTGATCCAAAGTTCACATACCCCTGTTCTTAATACTGTGTATTGCCCCCTTTAACATCAATGTTTGTATTTCTTTGTAATTAATGTAAATAAAGTCCAAGACATATTCAGTGGCAGCTTTACCATCAGAGAACCTCGTCCAAAACTACCACAAAAGACTCCAAGCTGTCTTTGAGCACAACTGTAGTTCTGGGATTTTTGTTCACCGTTCTCATGATCATTTTGACTCCACGGGATGAGATCTTGCGTGGAGCCCCAGATTGAGGGAGATTATCAAAGGTCTTGTATTTCTTCCATTTTTTTTACAGTTGCTCCCACAGTTGATTTATTCACACGAACCTGCTTGACTATTGTAGATTCACTCTTCCCAGCTTGGTGCACATCTACAATTTTCTTCCTGGTGTCCTTCGACAGCTCTTTGGTCTTGGCCATGGTTGAGTCTGGAGTCTGGCTGTGGCTGTGGATAGGTGTCTTTTATACAGATAACAAGTTCCAATAGATGTCATTAATACAGGTAACAGGTGGAGGACAGAAGAGCATCTTAAAGAAGTTATAGGTCTGTGAGAGCTAGAAATCTTGCTTGTTTGTGGGTTACCAAATATTTATTTTCCACCATAATTTACAAAGAAATTCTTTAAAAATCTGAAAAATTTCTGGATTTTCTTTTTCTCATTTTGTCTCTCACAGTTGAAGTGTACGTATGATGAAAATTACAGACCTCTCTCATCTTTCTAAGTAGGAGAACTTACACAATCAGGGACTAACTAAATACTTTTTTACCACACTGTACCTGGATGACATCTGGATGATTGCGTTCCACACAGCTGGAATGGCTCGGCTGAAGGTTGACTGGCACCACTCCTGACGGATCGGCCAGCTCCCATTGGAATGACCCTGTTGCCAAGATGCCCAGTGTGGTCAGCACCTGTGTGGTCACAGACAACCCCTGGCTCCTCGCGGTATTGCACTCTAGGGCTGGCTGCAGCTCTGCGCACAACTCCAGTAACAGTGGCTTTAGTAATCGAAATCGGCTTATGAGTCAATTATCATCATTTGCAAATAAATCCTTGTGTCCCTTGAATACACGCTCACCTTGGGTTACACCATTTGCAAGGTCCTCTAACAACGCTAACGCAGCCATTGTTAGAGCCATTTTACACATCACTTTGCACGTGCTTTTATGTCCACCCACAGAATTGCAAACACATGGTTGTGTTAATTGTTCATAAGTGTGTCTCTGGTGTGCACATCACTCTGCTGATTTCGTGTTTTCACATGATTCCCAGCATCATCTCTGTGTGTTGGCAGTGGACCAATAGTTGTAGTGTAAGAGTTGGAAATAATTGTAAGAGTGGGATGCAGCATAAGTGGGCGGAGCATACCCAGAGAAGGGGCGGACATCATTGGGAGGTGTCGTGTGTGAGTTTGTGTGTGGAAGGAAAGAAAAGTTCCTCTCCAAAGAACAGTTCATGTTCCTGACTTTTTGTCCAGCAAAAGAGTGACTCATTGTGGAGCCCCTGCAGCTTGCACACTACAGTAGAAACGTGCGTACGGCAGCCATGATTTTTGCATTACACACTGCACATTTATGGTCGTTTCACTTTTGATTCTTCAGAATGTTCGCATGGAGACGGACGTACATTTTTGTGCGTACAGACGCTTTTTACATGAGGCCCCAGGAGCTGATTGCGTTTCTCCATGTAGCACTGGAGCTGGATCAGGAATTGCATCCCACATGAAACTTGTGCAAAATCCCAATGCAGATTTCTACTGGAACCAAGAAAAAAGAAAGAAAAGAAAAAGTTTGTTTTGGTATGGTGGTATGATTAATAAACAGATTGATGGTTCCTTATAAAACAACCTTGTCCAAAAATCACAACCCGGTGAAAATGAAAAAGATGAGAACTACAATCAGAGAGAAGGAGAGAGAATAGCGCCACCTAAAGAACAGTCTCACTCCTGACGACACTTATAAGCTGTGTAGTTTATGAATTACTGTGTGTGTGTGTATATATATATATAATACCATAGTCGACATGAATCACAGAAGTCTAAGATGAGCTTTTTTACAACTAAATTTGCTTTTTGCAGAATAATTCCTTCTCAAACGGTCATGGAATTGTTGGATCTTAATTGTATTTAAAATTAAATATGACTATTTTTAGCTGTAAATGTAAAAAAAAATGCATGATAGACCCCTTTTAAAATGTATATTTGTGTAAGTCCACTGCAGTCCTACTTGAAGTGAGAGATCAGTTGAGCTTTGTCAATCATGTCATCTGTGTTTAAACAAAATACTTTTTGTTTTTTTTTGTTTTATTTTGTTTCAATGCAATAACTATTTATGCTTCAGCGGTAAGCAGCACATAAATTTTGCACTGTGAACTGTCGTCGTCATGGTTTCCACCATGCTCCTCAGAGGCAGCGTGGTCTCCAGTTTTATGTGCAGATAAACTGATGATAACTCATCAGATGTGTATTTACTGCTTATTTCATTTCATTTCTCCAATTAATGTAAGCTAAGCAAACATTTCAATATTCTCCATTGTGCTTTATTGTGGAGCGGCACCAGCTTCACAAAAGATGACGTGTCCACATCAAACGCAAACCTGGTTAAATATTGACCAATGAACCCTTTATGTTTTTTATGGTTCACATCAACAAGGTCAATTTAAAATGTCATAATATGGTCACTTAAATCTAAATGGAGAGTTGAGTGTCACCATTAGAATCCCAGAAGTCACATTCTGGGTTCGCCTCCTTTTCTGGACCATCTGAACAGTTCTTATTAAAGCCTTTATCTCATCACCTCTTTGCTCATGCTGACAGTGCGCTCAGAGAGCGCCCCCCCGACCAGAGGCTGATCACACAATTGCCAGAGCCTGATGCCATACGACATCGTCATCAGCTGCAGTCAGCACAACTCAGCACAGTGATGTCAATGAGTTATTATTATCCTCAATTTGTCATCAGTTTGAAAATTGTGTCACGACGACCTCTGATTTCATGCACAAGTTGACGTTTTGTCACAGTAACTTACAGCTTAGATTTGAATCAAGAGACAACACACATTATTATTTATTATTATCAATCATGTTGATCGTTAAGTATTGGGGAATTGCTTTCAAATCATTTAATAATCACATTAAATTATTTTTTCCTATATTAAAATGATAATGGACTAAATACTGTTTGATACCAACAGTTATTTAAGGACTAGATCACTTTTAAAGAAATATCTAATAATAAAACTGTCCTTATTAAGCAAGTATCAGATTTCATAAGATTAAATGAGAAATTGTTTGATCCGTCGCTGTGGCCAACAGATGTGATGTTTATCCAGTTGCCTCACCTGTATTTGTTAGCACTGGTCACCTGCACTGAGCATACTTTTCATCCAGTTTGTCTGTGAATGATATGACTCAAAATTGTTTGGATGGTTTTGAATGAAAATTGCAGACACAATAGGGGTTGATTTTCTCCCACCACACACTGTGTGGGTGTGTCTCACATTTGCCAACTCGGGAAGCAGGTGTCCATATATGGATGTCCGTGACTGTCCCCTCTCCTACTTTCTGCAAGAGGCATTGGTCAGCCTGCTCTGTGTTTGAGGGGGCGCTTAAGCCCCGTTTCCACTCAGTGGCCTGGGTCGGTAGGGCATGCTATTTTGTTTTCCACATCCAGATTTAGGAGCGTGTACCAAAATAACCGACCCGGTCCCAAAATTATGGAATGGTAACAAAAGCGAGGCGCTAACCTGCTGCTGTCCATTGACTGGCTTAGCAGCTAAAGCGAAAGCTGCAGTTCTCATGCAAACAGATCAGACTGTTACAAATATTAAAACCATTCTCACAGTGAATAAATATAACGTCTTAATTTTACCTATTATGTCATTTCAGTCAGATTCATCATCACAGCCTGACAAAAAGTTATCCACATAAATCGTCCTGATTTTGGAAAACGACATGGAAATATTTTAATTCCTTATGATGGCTGAAGAAATGCAGCATTTTTAAAATAGTCCATCAGTGTTTGTCAGCTCCGGGTGCATTTCTCAGCCAGAGGCAAAGGATGATGCTGCTTTGTCCCACAATAAGAAAATTAGCTTATTTTAAAAGTTGAAAGAGTCACAGCGCCTCATTCATTCACGTCAGCGTTTACCACAGGTATCAGTTGGGTCCTGCATGTGATGAAAATAAATCCCATGATCCACCAAGACAAACTTAAAATGTTAAATTACACTGTGTGGAGTCTGTGTGGAGGGGGCAAGGCCGCACGACTGTGCATGTGCTCTCAATGAGGTGCATGTCAAAATCTATATGCTCCGCCTAACAAAAAAAGGGTACTGCTGGCGTTGGAAATGCAAGCCTAGCCAGACTTAACCATTGTGAATCGTGCTGTATCGACCCTGACCACTCAATGTAAACGAGGATTTAGAGTGGACAGCATCCAACAGTGAACCAGCCTGCATTATTCCATCTGGAAAGTTTGGAAAATGGAATTTGTTTATTTACTTTTTTCTTCCAGACTAGGAAACTTAAAGCCAAAGTGTACTGTTGTGAAAGTGTAGTGACATGGAATCATGCAGAATCATGACAATACCAGACTTCTGATAATGTTGCCATGGTAACTGTTGTGAAAGTGTAGTGACATGGACCCACAACAGGGGGCGCAAATGAACGGTCAATAGATGAGCCAAAAGGTAACAATTTAATGTTGTGAAACGTGCACAACGAACATACAGACAATCTCAGAATATAATTACAGTCAAATTACAAAGGTGACGTGTGGGCAGGCTCGAGGATAGAAGACGTCTGTCCTGAGAAGAGCCGGAACCACACGATTTCCACCGCCACTGAACCTGGTGAATACTGGAGCCGCCAAGTCCCGAATTCCCAGGTGATCACCGTCCCCGACTGTCGGATCTGGTACTGCTGGCGAGAACAAAGACAGTCAAGTGTAGGTGTGTGCACACCCAGTAACAATAACGGTGGGAATGCCACCTCAACCTCTCACTCAATATGTAGCAGAGTACCGCAGTGATTCCTCAGGGAAAAAGAGTGCCGTCCTGCACTCACTCAGCTCCACTGACAGAGGTACCGGTACTCCTGCAAACACTCACAATATACAGATATATTGTAAAACAAATGGCTGAGGATATTACCTCCAAAGAAGTACGATATCTCGGCGATGAGGTGGAGATGACGTCTGGGTTTTATGGAGTGCGATGATGAAGAATGAGTGACAGCTGTCAGGAGTTAATGAGTGACAGCTGTCACTCCCGGCTGTGTCCGTGGCGGCAGCGCCCTCTCGTGCCTGAAGCCCGCACTTCAGGCAGGGCGCCCTCTGGTGGTGGGCCAGCAGTACCTCCTCTTCTGGCGGCCCACACAACAGTGTACCAATGCACCTTTGTGTTGAATCACTGCGCCCATATTAGACAAGACCACACCCGAGGTTAGGAAGACCATGCCACCAACGTACTACATTACCTATTATTAATCTGATGTTTTATATGAATTGGTTTTAAGATTTCATGGATGGGATGTTCTCCAAATAGCAACGCTGCCTACAATGATTTTTAATCTGTACAGTGTGATGGTTTATATTATGACATGCTGTAATTTGGCAAAAAAAAATCAAACTTCAACTTGTCCAAATATTGAAGGCGCTCTGGCACAACACATCACATGACTAGCAAAAAAATGCACTGCAGAGTAAATTCATCCAACACTACTGCCAAGATGTAATACAGTTCAAAAATGTTTAATGACAAAAGAGAGCTTTACGTTTGCACTCTGTCTAAACTGTCTGGCGCAGCTCTCTGCTGCCCACACATTAAAACTACTCTATGTAAGTTTTTCAACACAGCAGCAAATGCTATATCCATCTAATATTAATGTATCTTTAACATTTTAAACATTAATTAAATTTGCATCATACTTAAATTGGCTCAAGCTGTGGCTTTTACATTCATTCATTCATTTTCTATACCCGCTTACACCAATCAAGGGTCAGGGGGGTGGGGGGTGGTGTGGAGCCTATCCGAGGAGTCAGAGGGCGTGAGGCAGAGTACATCCTGGACAAGATGCCAGTCTATCACAGGGCCACATATAGACAACAAACACATTCACTCACACGCACACCCACGGACAATTTAGAGTCACCAGTTCACCTAACCTGCATGTCTTTGTGGGAGGAAGCTGGAGCACCTGGAGCAAACACCAAATCCCATGACCTTCTCACTGTGAGGCAACAGTGCTAACCACTATGGTGGCTCTTACAATAGTTTAAAAAAAATTACTAATCTTGAATTATTTTTTATTTTGTTCTGTTTCCCTTTTACGCCGTCATCCTAGAGGCCGAATGAGCGTGAATGCCAACCGAAAATTTGACCTCCATTCGGGCAAAGTCGAGGTGCATTTGAAAACCGACAACTATCTGAGTGCATTCCAAACAGTATGGCTCAGTCACGTGGCCGGCCCAAATATAGAGCACATGCATCCAACTCTCAAGGTGCGTTTGTGGTGGAAATAGCTCGAAAGGCAGTCAAAGTGCAGTCTGACCGCAGTCTGACTGCATTCTAAGCATTCGAAATGGCAACTCAACAGCATTTGGAGCATTCTGATCGCGTTCAGGGGAACCTCGAAATGGTCCAGGCACACCAAATCCTGCCTGCACGTCCTGATTGTGCTCAGGATAAGCCAGACTTCACCCCGGTGCATCCCATTTGTGGTGTTCAACGGAAATATAGTAATGTGCAAAGTCTGTGGTACGCAATCATTATGTGCACCGGACATGAACATTGTGTAATCACACCGAAAATGCACTGTGTCACTGCGAGTCAAAGCATGTCAGAGCCATGGAGCTACACACACAGCTGAACGGGCTGTTACATCCATAATAAACATGATATTACAGAAATATTGATATACCTACTAACAGGTTAGATAATGTATCTGTAGTAATATGTTCAACATGACTGTAACGCCCCAGTCAAATGCGCTGTGGGCAGTGTGTCACAGAGCCGCGCTGTGGGCTGTCATGTCAGCTGAATCACCAACCGCACTGTAAGCTGTCTGTCATGTTAACTGGATGATCGGCCACCCTGTATGTGAGCACATAACAGCAGATTGCACTGCTGTGAATGCGCAAGGCTGGATCAAATGATCGCTCAGCTGTGTGTGTGAGTGTGCTCATAATGGCTGATCGCTTTGCTACCCGTGTGTGTGTGTGTGTGTGTTCATATCGACGCCCCACTGTCCGCTAAACACCTGATTTACTGGTGGGTAAGAGAGACAGAAAGTGTTTAATGTGCTAACCAGTGGTGGGCACAGCTAACCAAAAGTTAGCTTCAATAACAGCTTATCAGCTAATTGAAAAGTTATCTTTTATAAAGCTAAATCGATAAGCTACCCAAAAATTTATCGGAAGCTACAGCTAACCGATAACTTTCAGTAAACTATTAACAAGCTGATTTTGAGTTTTAACACCACATGCGCCCTGCCCACCTCCTGTTTACTATATACACTCAACAAAATATAAATGCAAACACTTTTGGTTTTGCTCCCATTTTGTATGAGATGAACTCAAAGATCTAAAACTTTTTCCACATACACAATATCACCATTTCCCTCAAATATTGTTCACAAACCAGTCGAAATCTGTGATAGTGAGCACTTCTCCTTCGCTGAGATAATCCATCCCACCTCACAGGTGTGCCATATCAAGATGCTGATTAGACACCATGATTAGTGCACAGGTGTGCCTTAGACTGCCCACAATAAAAGGCCACTCTGAAAGGTGCAGTTTTATCACACAGCACAATGCCACAGATGTCGCAAGATTTGAGGGAGCGTGCAATTGGCATGCTGACAGCAGGAATGTCAACCAGAGCTGTTGCTCGTGTATTGAATGTTCATTTCTCTACCATAAGCCGTCTCCAAAGGCGTTTCAGAGAATTTGGCAGTACATCCAACCAGCCTCACAACCGCAGACCACGTGTAACCACACCAGCCCAGGACCTCCACATCCAGCATGTTCACCTCCAAGATCGTCTGAGACCAGCCACTCGGACAGCTGCTGAAACAATCGGTTTGCATAACCAAAGAATTTCTGCACAAACTGTCAGAAACCGTCTCAGGGAAGCTCATCTGCATGCTCGTCATCCTCATTGGGGTCTCGACCTCACTCCAGTTCGTCGTCGTAACCGACTTGAGTGGGCAAATGCTCACATTCACTGGCGTTTGGCACGTTGGAGAGGTGTTCTCTTCACGGATGATGCGAAGGAGATGTGTTGCACTGCATGAGGCAAATGGTGGTCACACCAGATACTGACTGGTATCCCCCCCCCCAATAAAACAAAACTGCACCTTTCAGAGTGGCCTTTTATTGTGCGCAGTCTAAGGCACACCTGTGCACTAATCATGGTGTCTAATCAGCATCTTGATATGGCACACCTGTGAGGTGGGATGGATTATCTCAGCGAAGGAGAAGTGCTCACTATCACAGATTTCGACTGGTTTGTGAACAATATTTGAGGGAAATGGTGATATTGTGTATGTGGAAAAAGTTTTAGATCTTTGAGTTTGTCTCATACAAAATGGAAGCAAAACCAAAAGTGTTGCGTTTATATTTTTGTTGAGTATATTTTACAGCAGTTGAGAGGAGCTAAGCTCAACTCTACACACATACACAAAACAAGCCATTATTCCTTAACAGAATGCAGCAGTGATGCAGCAGTCTTGGAAAATAAAGCAGTTTTGACTAAGGGTTTTGATTTAAAATTATCAAATTAGTCCGGATAGGATAACTCCATTAATGTAAATTCTATAATTTGTACAAAGTTAAAATATAACACATATCTTTTAATTTTAAATAATGCACTAATTCTGAAGTTTTGTAACAAATACAGAAAGATGCCAAAGAGATTATGGGTAAATGAGCCTCCACTAACACTAATTAGTTGACTCATTCATTTGATGTAAAAACCAACACGTTAATGTGATGTGACATATTGGTATTTACATATAAATGTGCTTTTGTAAAATATGCCATTTTATTCATATGTTAAAAAAAAGCCATTTGCAAAAGCCAAAAGAAAAGTTGTTATTACACAACTGTCTGATATAACCAGGGTCAAAATTCATAGAACACTGCTATCTACTGGTGCCCAGATGCTCAGACCCTAACCCTTATCCTTTGCATACCAGTTTTGTTTGTTTGTTTTGGTTTTTTTTGTTTTGTTTTTGTTTTTTGTGCGCCAGAGAGTTGCTGTGGTTTAAACAACAGAATCCACGACAACAACTGTAAATAAACATTAGGATTATGGGATATCTCAATACTTAGGGTGAATACTGCCATGAACACTACTGGCCAGTAGATGGCAGTAGAGACCGTAGAGCAAATAGGAAGCGATGCAACTCACAGTGATTCCAATTGAAAATAATGGAGAAGTGTTCAGAAATGGAGAATGTTGATGTATACAAATTGGGAAGGTCTTCTAAACAGCTGCAGATTCTAAGATCATCACTTCAAGTATAAGTTACTGTCCCCACTTTGCCAAGGTCTGAAAGAAGACCTAAATTGTGTCACCCTCAGATGACAGGAAATTGCTTTGGATGTTCATGAACAACTCAGGAACCACCAAGGCTCAGGCCTGGTAAAACCCCAAATCCAATGAAGTTGGGACGTTGTGTAAAATGTAAATAAAACAGAATACAATGATTTGCAAATCCTCTTCAACCTATATTCAATTGAATACACCACAAAGACAAGATATTTAACCCTCTGGGGCTGATGCCGTCGTATACAACGGCTAAGACCAAGCTTTACTAAATTATAAATAACGTTTTAATGATATGTGATAGAAACTTCCTTGTTCTTTGCTGAAAAGTTAACTCCGCGGACTTTCGAGCCAGCCATCGGCCATCTTTGTACTCCTCATAGAAGCTGTGTGATGACATGCGCAATGTGAGTGTCCAATCGGAATTGGTTCACAGTCACATGGTTTTCCAAAATCCAATCGTAGGGCAGATTTACCTCACGTGAAAAGCCAAAGATTGTTTTCAGGAGTGATATGTTACTAGTTGGCACATTTGAATAGCCCCCTGGGTGCTCCAATGAGTACATACTATTAGTACATACTCAGTGTGCCCTGTGCCATTACGCACAGCGATCAGTGAAAGCAGGAGCAGACGGAGAGCCTCTGATGACAATCTCATGTGCTCAAACAAAGAGTGTGTAACTATCAGGTTTGCTCCACTAGTTTGCATGTGAATGTTACTGGATAACTCTGTTGCTTTCTCTGCGTAAAGCACTGTTTACCATATCAATGGACAACAAAACACATAGACCATTTTGTATATATTGTTCAAAATGTGCATTTGTGTTTATTGTTTGAACCTTTTTCTTGTACAGTCTTTCACACAAGACCTCAAATTACCTTTATAAAGTGTCAAAACAGTTGTTTATTATAGTTTGCTGTGTGTTTTGAATAATGTGTGTGGAAAATTATTTTTCACTTTATTTTTTCCTTGCCTATTTTTGATTGTAAACTTCTATTACACTTATAAAACACAACAAAAACTTATATATTCTGAAAGCACAGGTTGTCCTTAAAAAAAGAGACATAAAACTTCATTGTGGGATGCAAGGAGAGCTGTTAACAGCAATACTAAAACATTTATGCCAGGCGAGTGAACTGTCCAACAAAATGCCCTCGGACCCCAGAGGGTTAATGTTCAAACTGATAAACTTTATTGTTTTGTGCAAATATTTGCTCATTTTGAAATGGATGCCTGCAACACGTTTCAAAAAAGCTGGGACAGTGGTATGTTTACCACTGTGTTACATCACCTTTCCTTCTAACAACACTCAATAAGCGTTTGAGAACTGAGGACACTAATTGTTGAAACTTTGTAGGTGGAATTCTTTCCTATTCTTGCTTGATGTATGATGTACAACTTCAGTTGTTCAACAGTCCGGGGTCTCCATTGTTGTATTTTGCGCTTCATAACAGGTGACAGGTCTGGACTGCAGGGAGGCCAGTCTAGTACCCGCACTCTTTTACCATGAAACCACGCTGTTGTAACACGTGCAGAATGTGGCTTGGCATTGTGTTGCTGAAATAAGCAGGGACATCCCTGAAAAAGACGTTGCTTCAATGGCAGCATGTTTAGCTCCAAAACCTGGGTGTACCTTTCAGCATTGATGGTGCCAACACAGATGTGTAAGTTGCTTATGCCATGGGCACTTACACACCCCCATACCATCACAGATGCTGGCTTTGGAACTTTGCGCTGGTAACAATCTGGATGGTCTTTTTCTTGAATTGTGGACTCATCAGACCACAGCACACTTTTCCACTTTGCGTCTGTCCATTTCAAATGAGCTTGGGCCCAGAGAAGGCGGCAGCGTTTCTGGATGTTGTTGATGTATGGCTTTTGCTTTGCGTGGTAGAGTTTTAACTTGTACTTGTAGATGTAGCACCAAACTGTGTTAACTGACAGTGGTTTTCTGAAGCCCACGTGGTAAGATCCTTTACACAATGATGTCGGTTTTTAATGCAGTGCCACCTGAGGGATCGAAGGTCACGGACATTCAGTGTTGGTTTTCGACCTTGCCGCTTACATGTAGAAAGTTCTCCAGATTCTCTGAATCTTCTGGTCATATTATAGACTGTAGATGATAGAATTCCTAAATTCCTTGCAATTGAATGTTGAGAACAACCTGGTCTCACGGCAAGTCGTGATTCAGGAGCACAAAATATACATTAATCTTTTGGTTCGTGATATTGTGACAAAAAGCGCTTCATTTTCGTCACGGCAGCACAAATTCATTCTAATTCATTCCGTGATGGCTGCACGAAATTAAAAGTGAAGTGGGGGGGTGTGGTTATGGTGGGGGGAAAGAGTATGATTAGGTTATGGTTAAGGTTAGGGTCGGGGGTAGGAGCAGGGTTAGGAATAGTGAGTTAAAATAAACCCGTCACAAAAATTTGACTCATTTCGTCACGGGAGCACACAAAAAAAAAAAACAACTTGAGACTGGGCTGTTGAGAAACTTTGTTCTTAAACTGTTGGACTGTCATGGTTTAGTCCCCAAAGAAGGCAGGTTTGGACCCCAAATGCAGGTAGCCCAAAGACACAGGAGATGATGGCAAATATACTGCTATTTATTGAACTCCAAAATAATAGTGAACGTCAAATCCAAGAAACATCCAAAAACTCTAAAAAACAGGACAGACTCCAAAAGACAAAAATGTTCACCAAAAGTCTCAAACCCAATGTGACTGAGATCAAAAAGCAAACTGGAGGATAATAAGCTAATAATGTAATAATAATAATAATATTATAAGATAATAACTCAAGACTACTGACAAAAAGGGAGAGCGTGAGGATGAAAACCAAAACTCTTCTGAAAGCCAAACTGCAAGTGGTTGAAAAGACTAACAAAGTGACAACCAAATGACAAGAATCAACTGTCAAAAAGGACAGTGTGAATAACTTACAAACAGTTGAAACAGGATGTGTGGGGGAGAACCTGGATGAAACATCTAATCGACCGGCCACTAACACACACAAGGGCATGGCTTATAAAGCCCAAACCAAATTACGCACAGCTGAGAATAATGACCGGAACCAAGGGTGCACGTGGAAGGAAACCAATGAGTGCATAAGAAACAATGTACACAAACAGTCTGGGAAAATAAAACCTGAACATTAATAAACTAACGTGGTAGAGAACAAAATCCAATCTCTGTAAGGAGAATTAAAAGACACGAAAACCCCTGAAGATTTAAACACAAGATGCATGAGGGGACGGGGCCCATCGCATGACAGCTGTCAAATACCGCTCGGCAGAGAACTACGCGCGGCTACACCAGGAGCAACGAGAGAAAGTTTAACCAACAAACGACCCACATCACAGACGAACATAAGATCAGAACCTGACAGGTGTTGCGCACAACTGGCTGGACACCAGTGGCAACTGAAAACAGTGGGAGAAAAGGAGACGGCAGGGCAGGGGTCTCACCACTCACTTGCACACACGCAGAGACAAGGAAGGAGGGGCTCCCAGAGGAGCGGCGTAACATATACACACACACATACCTCAAAACATACAGACGGGATGTGCGTTTATCACACCTATGCCAGCACGCACAGAGAAAAGGGTACAAACGGAGGGATGGCAGACTCATGCACACTCGCACCTCTGAAAGCCAGGCACCAGGAAATGCACGCATCCACATTCTCTCGCACACGCACCTACGGGAGACAGGCACCGGGAAACACACGCACGCTCACACCCATCCACATTCTCTCTCACACACACACACACACATACACACACACATCCACATTGTCTCACACACGCACCCACAGACAACGAGAGGAAAAGCCTTAGAACGGAGTCCCAAAAACTAGCCCACAGGACCCGACCACAACAGAACCCCCCCACCAAGAGCTAGCTCCTGACAGCTCAAAAAACAACTCTCCCCCAAAACGGCCAGACTAGAACAAAAGAAACAAAGAACACAAAGCAAAGCCCAAACACAAAAACATGCCCACCTGGCAGGAGGCAGGGGCTGGAAACAAGAAGGAATGCCCCTCAACCAGGGCATTAATGCCCGTAAACCTGACTGGACCAATACAGGAGAAGCCCCAGGTCTACAAGCCGACCTCCGCAGAAGCCGGGAGCCAGTACTCGGCGGATGGGGAACATTGGAGGCCGGGAGGGCCGGCTGAAGTTCCACGGTGAAGCAGGAGACTGACTCCTCGGCCGGCAAGGTTCTATCACTGCAAATGGAGGATGTCTCATCACCTGGCTGAAGGTCATGGCGGGAGATGACTATGGAGCCATACGACCCTCCAGGGCCCACGGCGGAGATGACTGTGGAGCCGTGCGACCCTCCAGGGCTCCCAGCAGAGATGACTGTGGAGCCGTGCGACCCTCCAGGGCCCACAGCGGAGACAACTGTAGAGCCGTGCGACCCTCCCGGGTCCACTGCAGAGACGACTGTGGAGCCGGGTGACCCTCCTGAGTCCACAGCAGAGGCAGGGTCAAAATCCGATGGACAGTCACAGTTCCCGTCGAACCATCAGGACCACAGTGTCAGATCTCGGCTGCACTGAAATAAAAACTACAATTGTTAGTGGGATCCCCACCCACCCCGGAGTTCTGTAGGGGCTCACCAACTGTGCCCATGAAGGACTCCAGGATGGTGCCTTGGGAACCCTCCCCGGCCATGGACATGTTGTATGGTGGCACCTCAGAGTCTGTTTCATCTGCTGGCTGTGGTCCGAATGCCACAGCGAGATCCTCTTCAGCTGCTGGCAGAGGACCATGCGGCCCTGTGGGATCCTCTTCAACCACTGGCGGAGAGCCGGGCGGTGCTATGGGATCCACTTTGACCACTCGAGGATCACTGAGCGGCACTGTGGCATCCCCATCAGGCGCTGGCCAAGTGCCGAACGGCACTGTGGCCTCCTCTTCAGCCACTGGCGGAGAGCCGAGCGGCACTGTGGGATCCTCTTCGACCACTCGAGGATCACTGAGTGGCGCTGTGGCAACCTCATCAGCCGCTGACGGAGGACTGAATGGTGCTGTGGCCTCCTCTTTAGCTGCTGGTGGAGGACCGAGCAGCACTGAGTGGTCCTCGTCAGCCACTGGAGGAGTATCACACAGAGATCTGGGATCTACTTCGGCTGTGTGGCCGCCAGGCTTACCTGTGGGCCTGTAAGACAATACACAGCCATTAACCTCCCCCAAACCTGCCCCAGAACCAAGAGAGACCTCATCTGAAAGGGGTACTGACTTCTCTTGTGCAAGCCCTGAGGTCAACACCATCTGGGAGGCTGAATCCTTCGTGGTTGCTGACTGTGAGCTGGTCAGGGGCGCAGGAAGCACCATAGATACGGGGCAAGACCCCAATGAGCCGGGCCGAGGGGCGGCTGGCGGGGGAGTACTCACTCGAAGGGTGTCACAAACTGCACAGAGTGTGGAAACAGAGTTATGGTGACCTGATCTGGCATGATGGAGAGGGACTGAAGTTTGGCCACAAGTCTGTGCAGAGTGGCCGTATCGTGGAGTAAAGACACTAAATTCATCGACAGAATGTTCTGGGCAGCTGAAATCAGGGGCTGAAGGGATGGAAGGGAGATACCTCCTGACAGGTCAGCGACTGCCGGTGTGGTGGCTTTGGCTTCTGGACGAATGTCTCTGTTGTTCTCGGCTATGAGAGGCAGCCCGGATGGCACGGAAAGATCCGCTACCGCAACCTTCACGTTCCCCACCCACAGTCCTGGCACGGCCTTTTCTCCTCTTCTGTGGGGTTTTTCCTGGGTTGCAGGCAGTAGAGGCAGTCACGATGGGATGTGGCTGGAGGTGGGCTGGGCGGCTAACGTGTGCCTGATGAAACCCCCTGGAGGGTCCTGGGGAGTGTGGCCACCAACCTAATGGGAGAGTGGCACCCGGGGTTCCTGTCTCCATGACTGAAAAAAGGTCATAGGATCACGTGCCCAATCCGGGGGTGTCGTACATTCCAAGAGACTTTCGAATGCTGACAGCGCTGGAAAAATGGCTACTGCCCATGGGTGGGCACTGACAACGGACTGAGCGGTCACAACATATCTCTTTGTCTGTTTCTTATTTTTAGCTCCTTGGAAGGAATTAACACATAAATTGAACTGTTCACAGAACCTCCTGAATGCTGGGAAGGCAGGTAAGCTACCTGCAGGGTCCATGTTTTGGCCGGTCGATTCTGTCATGGTTTAGTTCCCAAAGAAGGCAGGTTTGGACCCCAAATGCAGGTAGCCCAAAGACACAGGAGATGATGGCAAATATACAGTTATTTATTGAACTCCAAAATAATAGTGAACATCAAATCCAAGAAACATCCAAAAACTCGAAAAAAGAGGACAGACTCCAAAAGACAAAAATGTTGACCAAAGTCTCAAACCCAATGTGACTGAGATCAAAAAGCAAACTGGAGGATAATAAGCTAATAATGTAATAATAATTATAATATTATAAGATAATAACTCAAGACTACTGACAAAAAGGGAGACCATGAGGATGAAAACCAAAACTCTTCTGAAAGCCAAACTGCAAGTGGTTGAAAAGACTAACAAAGTGACAACCAAATGACTAGAATCAACTGTCAAAAAGGACAGTGTGAATAACTTACAAACAGTTGAAACAGGACGTGTGGAGGAGAGCCTGGATGAAACATCTAATCGACCGGCCACTAACACACACAACGGCGTGGTTTATAAAGCCAAACCCAAATACACACAGCTGAGAATAAGACAGGAACCAAGGGCGCACGTGTAAGGAAACCAATGAGTGCATAAGAAACAATCTACACAAACAGTCTGGGAAAATAAAACCTGAACATTAATAAACTAACGTGGTAGAGAACAAAATCCAATCACTGTAAGGAGAAATAAAAGACATGAAAACCCCGGAAGACTTAAACACAAGATATATGAGGGGGATGGGGCCCCTCGCATGACAGCTGTCAAATACCGCTCGGCAGAGAACTACGCACGGCTACACCAGGAGCAATGAGAGAAAGTTTAACCAACAAACGACCCACATCACAGACGAACATATGATCAGAAAATGACAGGTGTTGCGCACAACTGGCTGGACACCATGGCAACCGTAAACAGTGGGAGAAAAGGAGACGGCAGGGCAGGGGTCTCACCACTCACTTGCACACATGCAGAGGCAAGGAAGGAGGGGCTCCCAGAGGAGCGGCGTAACATACACACACACATTTACTCATACCTCCAAACACACAGACGGGATGTGCGTTCATCACACCTACACCAGCATGCACAGAGAAAGGGGTACAAACGGAGGGACGGCAGACTCATGCACACTCGCACCTCTGAAAGCCAGGCACCAGGAAATGCACGCATCCACATTCTCTCGCACACGCACCTACGGGAGACAGGCACCGGGAAACACACGCACGCTCACACCCATCCACATTCTCTCACACACATCTACATTCTCTCACACACGCACCCACAGACAATGGGCCTCATGTATCAATGTTGCACACTTGTGGTGTAAATTTACGGCGTAAACTTGAAATACACCAAAGTCGCCGTGACATGTATCAAGCAGTGCGCACCTGCCCATTTCTGGCGTACGCCTGACATGATCTTGATAAATGCGGCGGGTGGAAACGATCGTAATTATAATAAACACGCCCATAAATATTCAGACTCCGCTTCAGACACACCCTCATTTTACGACATGGAAGCCGGGAAGACGGCAATGAAAAAGAACTCCACCAATCGTGACACGTGCCAATAGAGCGTCAAAAGCAGCTGTCATATCAATTGTTTTGTAGTATATAATCAATAAAGTGTTACAGTGGTCCGTCATTAATCGCTGGAGTTACGTTCTAAAAAATAGCCCGTACTACGCGAAACCGCGACGTAGTCAGCGTTATTTTTTACAATTATAGACATTTCAAAGCTGTAAAACCCCTCACTACACAGTTTATACACTTTCTCAATCAGGCATGAACATTTTCTCACTTTTCTCTCGTGTGTAAACACTCTCAAAGTTCAAACCTAGTAGGAAAATAAGACCAAACTGTTTTCAGGCCCAACATTTGTTTGAGAAATAAAAATAGAACGTTTTCCTATAAATAATTATGATGGCATTTAGAACTAACGAATTAATTTTAACGATCAACGAACGAGGTCGGACACATAAGAAATTATTAATAGTGACTGACCAGTATTTCACAGATCGCGCCTCTGCGTCCTGGCGCTGCGCCTTTTCCCACTCACACCTGGCTGCAGGTGTCTGTTTCCAAGTGACAAAGACAGTTATGAGTAGTTGTTGACGCTCTTTTCTCTTCTGGGCAACAAGATTCTTATAAACAGATACGCAGAACACAGAACACTGTAAAAAAAAAAAGGCATGCAAAATTGGACTAAATACTCCGCGAGACTCCGAGGCCACGACAGGTGAACGGTGTTATAGTGAGGGATCACTGTATTCTCTTTTCACATGTCAATAATTCTTGACATGTCGATATTTGCTCGCTCAATTAATAAGACATGCCTAATCTGTCAGATTTCTTTATTTTTTAAATGTATTTCTGTATTTATTTTATTGTGACAACCGAATGGAGACGACAAAACCTGGTTGCAGCACGGGCGAATTAAGGGAATGACGAAACTACAGTTGTTATTATCAATTTCATAGTCTAAAATGATCACACCACATGAAGTTAAGCTCAGCGCTGCTCTGGCTCCAGGCTCGAAGTCTGGAGAAAAAGGTGAGCAGCGCTTTCTTTGCAGTCAGCGCTGTAGCCACAGATCGTGCTCGAGACCAACAATCCCGCAAAGGCGGGATTTGTATTGATTATTATGTAGTATAATCAGGAAAGTGTTATTTATTAACATATGCATTGATTTGTATAATGACACTGTTTATCATGTTGATCATCTTCATTTTTATGTGGATTCCAGCGCTGGTTCATTTTGGTGTATAATTTACGCCACCTCTCGACCTGGTGTATATTTTCAGCGCAGCGTACGCCGACGACCACATTGATAAATGCCAAGTAGCGCAGCCGTTTTGGCGTACACCCCATATACGCTCAAATATCGCCGTACGCAACGTTGATACATGAGACCCATTGAGAGGAAAAGCCTTAGAACGAAGTCCCAAAGACCAGCCCACGGGACCCGAGGACAACATGGACTCTTTTTTCACGCAGTTCACAAAGTGGTGATCCTCACCCCATCTTTGCTTGTGAGCAGATAAGCCTTTTGGGGATGCTCCTTTTATACCCAATCATGACACTCACCTGTTTCCAATTAACCTGTTCGCCTGTGGAATGTTCCAAACAGGTGTTTTTTTTTTTTGCATTCATCAACTTTCCCAGTCTTTTGTTGCCCCTGTCCCAGCTTTTTTGAAAAGTTTTGCAGGCATCTATTTCAAAATGAGCAAATATTTGCGCAAAAACAAAAAAGTCTATCAGTTTGAACATTAGATATCTTGTCTTTGTGGTGTATTCAGTTGAATATAGGTTGAAGAGAATTTGCAAATCATATTTATTTACATTTTACACAATGTCCCAACTTCATTGGAATTGGGGTTGTATGAACTGGAAGCTGATGGAACACCAGTGTCAGTGTCCACAATGAAGCGAGTTTACCATGGTTTGAGTGTGCCAACCGAGAAAGAAGCCCCTGCTCCATAATTAACACCTTCAACATAGACTGAAATTTGCAGCTACGCACATGGACAAGCCAAATGCCTTCTAGAGAAATGTTTTATGATCAACACAAAGAGTGAGCTATTTATCCACAATGATGAAAGGTATGTTTAAAGGAGTAAAGATGAGGCTTTCAAACCTAAGAATACTGTACCAACTGTCATGCATGGTGGTGGTAGCAACATGCTCTGGGGCTGTTTTGCTGCAGGTGGTACTCATGCATTGCACAAAGTGGGTGGAATAGTTAAGAAGGAGGACTGCCTCCAAATTCTTCAACGTCACCTCATGTCAGCAGCTAAACTGTTGAAACCTGGCCACCAGTGGGTGTTCCAAAAGGACAATGATCCCAAATGCACAATAAAGCTGGTTGTGCATTGAATAAAGCAGGCAAACCTTAAACGTCTGGAATAGCCTTCCCAAAACTCTGACCTCAACCCGATCCTGAACATTAATGGACTACACTTAAATTCTTGTCATTGCCAGGAAACCAACCAATTTAAATGAACTCTATCAATTCTGCCCAGAAGAGTGGTCAGATATCCAACCAGAATTATGCCAGAAGCTTGTTAATGAGTACCAAAAGTGTCTGATCATGGTACAGCTTGCTAAGGGACATTTATCCAGATGTTAGTAGGGGTGTATGTATATATTTGAGCCAAAATAAATTCAAACTTGTGCACCAAATTCTTGTTTTATTAAAAGTCATTAAAGATGTGTGTTGTACAGTAATTCCACCCTGACAAAAGTTCAAAGACACTATTAAATGTCCAAAATTACCATGACATACATGTCCAAGATGAGTGTATGCAGACATCTGTCCACAACTGTACCACCTATAAACAGAAAAGGTTTGGATAATATGGAAAATGCAAATACAAAGAATACTCAGTGATCCTTCCATTTACTTTAAAGTACATGTCGCTTAGAAATCATAACAAGCTTGGGACTCTGGAAAGGACGATCGCATTCCTCCTCTCTCCTCTCCTCCTTTCTCTCTATCTCTGCTCTGACCTTCAAAGTCCCAGCTTCACCAGACTGTGAATTCTTCAAATTAAGATTTGGATTAACTGTGGAATTGATCAGCTGCTCTCTCAATGCTATTGACACCATTTTTTTCGACAAGGAAATCAGGGCTGGGGGACCCTGCATGCCCTGATGGAATCTACACAGCGAGCTATGCTCTCGACGCCTGAGAGAGACGGCTGCTTCCAGAATTTCGTCCCCTCATGTGTCCATCATGATTAATGAGTTGGGCAATAAATGTGTAATCTCAGACTGCGTGAACTCTTGAACTCAAACGCAAAATGGATACAATCTTGGAGCAAATCACTGCATTGCAAAGGAATGTGTTGCTGAGGACCGGAGAGTATTCTTCATAAATTTGGACTCTAGATGGTCAGAGATGCAGTAAATGAAATTCTGTATCTCTCCGCCTAACATCAACATGTCAGCCTTATCGACTCCAGAAGGCCAAATTCCCTGCTTTTCCCCCAGAAGGATCTATGGCCTTGGTGAAGGAATTCAGCTCCCCCTTCTCATGTATCCCCCCCCAGCCTGCTGCTGCCTAGCAACGTCAGACTTTACACACACACGGACAGAAACTGTCAACCCCAAAGCTCAGCAGTGCGGGCCCCTCCTGCTGCGGCCTTCACCCACTTTGCCGCAATTCAGATGACGGACTGCTTCAAGTTTAGAGTACATAAACAATGTCAAATGTATATGTGTTGTCTTTAATTTTGATGTGTGCCATTATTACGGTAAACAAGTAATAATTGTGGATTAATTGCTGTATCTTGTCTGAGGTAATTGGAGTGTAAACGTAATTGCCCTTTTAGGGATCAATAAAAGTTGTCTGACGTCTGAGGTCTAACAACTTAGATTTAGGCTGTTAGTGACCATCCGATGATACACCAGGATTACTTTGTTCACCACTGTGGCCAGTCTCAAAGTATATGGCATTCGCAACAACCAGCTACAGAGACTGCCGAAAACAGAGTGCTTGTGAGTACTTGTTTTTCCAAGTGTTTCCAACAGCATTTACGTAGATTTGAGGAAACATCTCAGCATGCTGTTGAATGGAATGTAGCTGCTAACGTTAACAATGGAGCCACAGATTATTTGCAAAGTTTACATAAATGTGATGTCGTGTTATGGAATGACGAAAACTACAGTTGTTATTATCAATTTCATAGTCTAAAACGATCACACCACATGAAGTTAAGCTCAGCTCCAGGCTCGACGTCTGGAGAAAAAGGCGAGCAGCGCTTTCTTTGCAGTCAGCGCCACGGATCGTGCTCCATAACAATTCCACAACAGCGGGATTTGTATTGATTATTATGTAGTAGAATCAGGAAAGTGTTATTTATGTAACATATGCATTGATTTGTAGCGCAGCCGTTTTGGCGTACACCCCATATACGCTCAAATATCGCCATACGCAACATTGATACATGAGGCCCACTGAATGTATCTGAAATAACCTCAGATGTGTTAATTTCACAAAATTGTCACATCCACTGTGCATCACTTTGTCATGTCACATTTTCTACATGGTTACACTGCTTTCGTTTTGCTGCATGAAGTTGTTAAGTGAAAAGTTTTTACTTCCACTTTGTTAGCTTCGCGAACGGATGTAGTCGAGTTTATGCAGCAGGTCAAAAGTTACCAAAACAAAAAACATTTAGGAAAGCCACAAAAAGTTTCAAGTACATATAAAAATATGACTAAAATGACATTCTGCAAAAACTCAAAAACAATTAGAAATGTTATCCATACTACACGCACACACTTCTCAGCATATTACAGATTAAATGTTATGGTTAGAGGTTCGGATGGAACCGAACCATTGCAGGCAATGGACCCAAATGCAGGGAGCTGGACACAGAACAGAGTACAAAGGAAAATATATTTATTTATAATAAATAAAGTAAAGGTGCTGCACTGGGGTGCCTGCAGTGTCGAGAGATGCCCCGCATCCTGGCGGTGAAATGAGGGGGCTGCAGGATCCCTAGCCAGTCTTGAAGGATAATATCAACTAAAGTTTCAAGGTTCAGGACCAGGTGGAACGCTTCCCTCCGTGACCAGGAACTATGGGGATTAAAGACACATAGGGACATAGGGTCAGTGAATGCACTTGTAACGCTGAAGCCTCAAAACAATCACAGTTCATAAAAGGCTTAACACAGGTTATTTCAGAGGTTAGGAAATAAAAGTTCTCTTCTTATGAAATAAAGTTCTCTGTTCAGGAATTGTTCATAGTACATAAGTTGTATCCAAAGGTCAGAGGTCAAGTGCTGTGTGTGCTAATGCACTTCCAATTAAGCAGGACTTGATACAGCTGGGTTCTCAATTGTTTAATATCAGAGTTCATGTGGTTCTTAGGAAGAGTTCTTGGAACAGTTCTTTATCATATCACAGTCACAAACAGGAACAAGTGAGAACGGGATCTCACTGAGATGAGGAGGAACTTAACTGGCGTGTAATCAAGACTCGCTCTGCGCCAAGAGCTGAGGAGTACCAAAGTCACATTGCTGTGCAGGTAGTCAGAGCCAGGATCCAGGTCTGCTTGTGAGCTGTACTGGAATCATCTGGAACATCAGGAAAAGACAGTTTGCTCTAATACGGAAATTAGAGGGGAAGCCAGGTTACCGGAGCGTAAGATGCAGGATGCTTCAGTGTCTTAAGTGCACAGCTGGAAGATGCAGTCAAGGTCACAGGGCGGCATTCAGGTTTGATCCTCTTGAAGACGGCCTGGATCATCAAAGGTGGCTTTGGAAGCTGGTGAGGCGAAACGAGGCAAGGAAGGAAATCAAACAAGTATCTGGCAGTACATGAACAGAAAGTCAGGGTTTAAATAGTCCATCAGTAATCAGTCACTCATCCGATCCAGGTGTGAAACAAAACTGAGGGCGCCATCTGGTGGAGAAACCAACACATGACTTTGGTAAAACAAAAAGAGTCAAAAAGCAGGATCAGAGGGAAAACCTGACATTTCAATTGTTGCTGTTGATCTAAAAACACCAACAGCTTTGCAGCGCGGCTTAGAGGCGGCTGTTGGATAATTGATATGCAGCCAGCTGTTTACCCTTTATTAATTACATCCAGACAGCCAGACCAAAGTGTTAATTTACAAATCTCACCTTTTTTAAAAAAAAAAAGCCACTAAACTAAAACTCCCAAATGACAGTAGCGATGAAGAAAAAGGGAGAGCAGGCAGTCTGCGCCGTCTGACAAGGCTTTAAATTGAATTAGAGGGAGATAGATCAGCAGACACAGTGCTGCCGATGGAGGGATCACCACGTTCTCATTAATTGCTCAATCAGCCAAAGGAATGTGATCTGTGCTAATTAGAAGGACTCTCCTTCCATCATGGGGCTGCAGTGTAATTACAACCAGTCTGGCCTAATGACACACTGTGCAATACCAGCTTTTTTTCCTGCGGGGCCTGGCTGCACATGATAATAAACATATTGCATTTACTTTGATTATGAGCATTATTAAGATGTTTACTTGCCTTGCAAGGAAAATACTTTGTTAATGTCCCCACACAGTGGAATTGTGACGCTGCCATTAGTGACTGAATTAGGTCTTCTGGAGATGGAAAAATATTAAGAATGTTTTAAAATAGAATGATAATTAAACAATTAAATATATGTTGGATTTTTTTCAGGCAGCAGGATGATTTAGCTTTAATCAAAATCATTCAAGTAGATTCAGTGTAAACGACGAGACATTCACACCTCCAAAATATGCTGGGACATTTTTACCTGGGGCCATCAAATATGGCCATTGGGTATTGTGAAGGGTTTGTGTCTGTCTGTCTGTGCTCAGCATAACTCTAGTCCTGTTACTGCCACAGTCTTCAAATTCACAGGGAACATTCTTGGGACACAGACCTTGGGCAAGTTCAAAGATGGCTAACCTTGACCTACTTTAAGAGGTTAAAAGGCCCTGTCACACCTTGACAATTTAGCCTGTGTATGCCGACCGTATTAAAAACACTGGTGCATGCTGGCACACATCTAATAAATTAATGCAGCTGTCACACCTTGATGATTAGCCAGCGTATGCCGACAACCCCGTTTTCACCCATTAGTTCGGGTCGGTACTGCTCTGTGTGGTGCCAGTCAGAAACTGAGTTAACATTATTTTATTTCTATAATTTCATTTTTTAATCTTGGTGGACCATTTTCATTGGGTACAGAATGCTGATGAGCTTGGGCCCAGAGACCCTTACCAAAAAATAGTACTGATAAGTATATAAAAAGTAAACTGGAAGTATACTTGAAACATACTTGTATGTACTACTTTTTGGTAAGGGGAAGGCGGTGGCATTTCTGGAAGTTATTGATGTATGGCTCTCACTTTGTATGGTAGAGTTTTAACATGCACTTGTTGATGTAGAGACAAACTGTTAACTGACAATGGTTTTCTGAAGTGTTCCTGAGCCCACACAGTAATATCCTTTACGCAATGATGTCAGTTTTTAATGCAGTGCCGCCTGAAGGATCGAAGGTCACTGGCATTCAGTGTTGTTTTTCAGGCTTGCTGCTTATATGTAGAAAGTTCTCCAGATTCTCTGAATCTTCTGATTATATTATGAATTGTAGATGATGCAATCCCTAAATTCCTTGCAACTGAACATTGAGAAACGTTCTTAAACTGTTGGACTGTTGTTTCATGCAGTTGTTCACAAAGTGGTGAACGACTGAGCCTTTTGGAGATGCTCCTTTTATACCCAATCATGACACTCACCTGTTTCCAATTAGCCTGTTCACCTGTGGAATATTCCTAACAGGTGTTCTTTGAGCATTCATCAACTTTCCCGGTCTTTTGTTGCCCCTGTCCCAGCTTTTTTGAAATGTGTTGCAGGCATCCATTTCAAAATGAGCAAAAAAGTCTATCAGTTTGAACATTAAATATCTTGTCTTTGTGGTGTATTTAATTTATAGATTGAAGAGGATTTGCAAATCATTGTATTCTCTTTTTATTTAAATTTCACACAACATCCCAACTTCATTGGAATTGGGGTTGTAGAGGCCTGCATTCGCCATGAAGCAGCTACCTGTGATTTTGCAAGCATCAAAGATCTGCTGGATGAAGCTCTACGTCAACGCTTCATTTGCTCCCTGAACAGTGAAGCAGTGCTCAAAGCCTTGTTCAAGATCAAGGATAATGAGCTCACCCTCACCAAGGCTGTCAAAGTCGCTGTCGAGACAGAATACGCAGCTAAAGTGGCCAAAGAGACTGTCTACAGGACAAAGTCCAAACCAGTCCACAAAATCAGGAAGGAGTCATCCAAAGGATCATCTAGGAAGCCTCCAGACACATTCAAGAAGTCCGGTCCAGATTCACCAACAAGGCCAACATGCTATTGCTGTGTCAAAGATGACAAGGCTTCAGAGTGTCTACACAAAGGCACTAAGTGCAATTTTTGCAATGTAGTCGGACATCTTGAGAGTGTCTGTTGCAAGAAGAACAAAAAGATAGCAAGCACCAAGATCATCCAACCAGTGGCAATCAACCCAGAACTTAACATCCATTTAGTTACATCCAAGTTAGAAGTGCCCGTCACTATCCAGAAGCAGCAGTTCAGTATGGAACTCGACACTGGCAGCCCAGGGAATTTCATCTCTGTGCCAGTCTGGCAGCAACTTGGAAAGCCAAAACTGACTGATGTAACATACCGCTACAAGTCAGCAACCAATCACGAGCTACCGGTGATTGGGACGTTCACTGCAGTTACAGAAAATCCAGTAACCGGAATCAATGCAGACATCGATTACACAGTTACCAAGATATCAGATCTCAACATTCTGGGAAAACACACCATCTATATGCTGGGAATCAGTCTGGATTCGGCTCTGCAACTGGCCCTGGCTATTAAATCTGTCAAATAAAAGCCAGGTTGGGGAACGTCGCAAGTTCCAGAGATGTTGCAGGTCTCATCTGCTGATTCAGACACAGCACTTCAACAGGAGTGCCAGAAACTATGCAATGAATTTCCAGATCTCTTCAAACCAGAACTGGGATACCTCAAGTATTTCAAACTGGATGTGAAATTCAAGCCCGATGCAACACCAATGTTTTGCAAACCATGTCCAGTTCCATTTGCAATCAAAGATGACCTATCCAAGGCCTACGATGAAGGCATTGCCAAAGGAGTCTGGAAGCTGATACAGTTCAATGACTATGACGCGCCTATGGTTCCACATCACAAGGCAAGTCTACCAGGCCAGCTAAAGCCTAAGATTTGAGTCTGTGGGGACTACTCTACTGGCATCAATGACCAGTTAGAAATGCATCGGAAACCTATTCCTCTCCCAGAGGTACTCATGCAGAAGCTGGGTGGAGGATATGGCTACACAAAGATAGACCTAGCGGATGCTTACAACCAGATCAAGCTGACACCCCAGAGTCAAAGAAGACTAGCTCTCAGTACACACCATGGAGTACTACTGAAGCAAAGACTCCGTTCGGTATTAAGTCAGTTTACTGACTTAATACCGAATATCTCCATGATCTCCTGGTTACCAGGAGATCATGGAGAAACTCACACTAGATCTGCCAGGCGTTGCGGCCTATCTGGATGACATACTGGTGAGTGGAAAAGACGCAGTTGATCATCTCAACAACCTCCGTGGTTTACTCGCCTGGCTCAACGACATGGGTCTATACTGTCGGCAAGAGAAATGTACCTTTGCTCAACCCAGTGTTGAATACCTGGGGCATATCTTGTCACGGATTGGGATTTAAAAAGGCTCTAAAGTAGATGTCGTCCACAAGATGCCACCACAAACAGATGTCTCCACCCTTAGATCTTACTTGGGGTCAGTACAGTCCTACGGAAAATTCATGCCCAACGTTTCAACACTGGCCGAGCCGCTGAACCGCTTAACCAAGAAAGGATCAACCTGGAAATGGACTGCAGAAGAACAAGGAGCATTCCAGGAGCTCAAAGACGTCTTATCTTTGGACCAAGTTCTAGTTCATTTCAATCCAGAGAAACCTCTCGGACTGTCTTGCGATGCATCAGACGTCGGGATTGGAGCAGTGCAATGGCACAGGTTCCCTGACGGGAGCGAGCGCCCAATCGCCAGTGCATCGAAGACACTGTCCAAGTCCCAGAAGAACTACGGTCAAATCTACAAGGAAGCTCTGTCTATCATGTTTGGGATGCGCAAATTCTTTCAGTACTTTTACAGTCCACACTTCGCTCTTCGGTTTATTCTGCCTCTACTGGTGGTTGGCTCTCACTGCGGTATTGTATCACTTCCTGTTCCGGAGCACAGCGGTGTTTTGCTGTATCTGTTAGCTGTTTAATCTGCGCAGTTAGATTGATCTAGTTAACTAGATAACGATTTGTTTCACAGTGTAATCTTCACGTGCCTTAACTAAAGCACTCCCTCTGCTGAATCACCTCTAAATTATTTACACATTATTCACTTTGTGCGTTTTTAGGAATCCGCTAGCTTAGCGCAGCTACTAGCTCTTAGCCAGTTTAGCATGGTGGCTTCTCCTGTCTCTCCCGCACTTTTCTGCTCTGGGTGTGAAATGTTTAGTTATTCCTCGGCCTCCTTTAGCAGTAATGGTACTTGTAATAAGTGTAGCTTATTCATAGCTTTGGAGGCCAGGCTGGGCGAATTGGAGACTCGGCTCCGCACCATGGAAAATCCTACAGCTAGCCAGTCCCCTGTAGTCGGTGCAGACCAAGGTAGCTTAGCCGCTGTTAGTACCCCTCCGGCAGATCCCGAGCAGCTGGGAAAGCAGGCCGACTGGGTGACTGTGAGGAGGAAGCGTAGTCCTAAACAGAAGCCCCGTGTACACCGCCAACCCGTTCACATCTCTAACCGTTTTTCCCCACTCAGCGACACACCAGCCGAGGATCAAACTCTGGTTATTGGCGACTCTGTTTTGAGAAATGTGAAGTTAGCGACACCAGCAACCATAGTCAATTGTCTTCCGGG
This sequence comes from Thalassophryne amazonica, assembly GCF_902500255.1. Classification (NCBI taxonomy): domain Eukaryota; kingdom Metazoa; phylum Chordata; class Actinopteri; order Batrachoidiformes; family Batrachoididae; genus Thalassophryne; species Thalassophryne amazonica. The sequence continues at coordinate 59,169,218 of NC_047115.1, read as the reverse complement.
GGCCAGAGCAGGCGAAATTGAAGGAAATTTGAAACTGCTGCCTAAGGCTAAGCGTAAATTTGGTAAGATTGTAATTCACGTCAGCAGTAATGACACCCGGTTACGCCAATCGGAGGTCACTAAAATTAATATTGAATCGGTGTGTAACTTTGCAAAAACAATGTCGGACTCTGTAGCTTTCTCTGGGCCCCTCCCCAGTCGGACCGGGAGTGACATGTTTAGCTGCATGTTCTCCTTGATTTGCTGGCTGTCTGAGTGGTGTCCAAAAAATGAGGTGGGCTTCATAGATAATTGGCAAAGCTTCTGGGGAAAACCTGGTCTTGTTAGGAGAGATGGCATCCATCCCACTTTGGATGGAGCAGCTCTTATTTCTAGAAATCTGGCCAATTTTCTTAAATCCTCCAAACAGTGACTATCCAGGGTTGGGACCAGGAAGCAGAGTTGTAGTCTTACACACCTCTCTGCAGCTTCTCTCCCCCTGCCATCCCCTCATTACCCCATCCCCGTAGAGACGGTGCCTGCTCCCAGACCACCAATAACCAGTAAAAATCTATTTAAGCATAAAAATTCAAAAAGAAAAAATAATATAGCACCTTCAACTGCACCACAGACTAAAACAGTTAAATGTGGTCTATTAAACATTAGATCTCTCTCTTCTAAGTCCCTGTTAGTAAATGATATAATAATTGATCAACATATTGATTTATTCTGCCTTACAGAAACCTGGTTACAGCAGGATGAATATGTTAGTTTAAATGAGTCAACACCCCCGAGTCACACTAACTGCCAGAACGCTCGTAGCACGGGCCGAGGCGGAGGATTAGCAGCAATCTTCCACTCCAGCTTGTTAATTAATCAAAAACCCAGACAGAGCTTTAATTCATTTGAAAGCTTGTCTCTTAGTCTTGTCCATCCAAATTGGAAGTCCCAAAAACCAGTTTTATTTGTTATTATCTGTCGTCCACCTGGTCGTTACTGTGAGTTTGTCTGTGAATTTTTGGACCTTATTTTTGGCACTAAGTCAATTTTTTGACTTAGTGCTTAGCTCAGATAAGATAATTATAGTGGGCGATTTTAACATCCACACAGATGCTGAGAATGACAGCCTCAACACTGCATTTAATCTATTATTAGACTCGATTTGCTTTGCTCAAAATGTAAATGAGTCCACCCACCACTTTAATCATACCTTAGATCTTGTTCTGATTTATGGTATGGAAATTGAAGACTTAACAGTATTCCCTGAAAACCCCCTTCTGTCTGATCATTTCTTAATAACATTTACATTTACTCTGATGGACTACCCAGCAGTGGGGAATAAGTTTCATTACAGTAGAAGTCTTTCAGAAAGCACTGTAACTAGGTTTAAGGATATGATTCCTTCTTTATGTTCTCCAATGCCATAGACCAACACAGGGCAGAGTAGCTACCTAAACTCTGTGAGTGAGATAGATTATCTCGTCAATAGTTTTATATCCTCATTGAGGACAACTTTGGATGCTGTAGCTCCTCTGAAAAAGAGAGCCTTAAATCAGAAGTGCCTGACTCCGTAGTATAACTCACAAACTCGCAGCTTAAAGCAGATAACCCGTAAGTTGGAGAGGAAATGGCGTCTCACTAAATTAGAAGATCTTCACTTAGCCTGGAAAAAGAGTCTGTTGCTCTATAAAAAAAAGCCCTCCGTAAAGCTAGGACATCTTACTACTCATCACTAATTGAAGAAAATAAGAACAACCCCAGGTTTCTTTTCAGCACTGTAGCCAGGCTGACAAAGAGTAAGAGCTCTATTGAGCCGAGTATTCCTTTAACTTAACTAGTAATGACTTCATGACTTTCTTTGCTAATAAAATTTTAACTATTAGAGAAAAAATTACTCATAACCATCCCAAAGACATATCGTTCTCTTTGGCTGCTTTCAGTGATGCCGGTATTTGGTTAGACTCTTTCTCTCCGATTGTTCTGTCTGAGTTATTTTCATTACTTACTTCCTCCAAACCATCAACATGTCTATTAGACCCCATTCCTACCAGGCTGCTCAAGGAAGCCCTACCATTAATTAATGCTTTGATCTTAAATATGATCAATCTGTCTTTATTAGTTGGCTATGTACCACAGGCTTTTAAGGTGGCAGTAATTAAACCATTACTTAAAAAGCCATCACTTGACCCAGCTATCTTAGCTAATTATAGGCCAATCTCCAACCTTCCTTTTCTCTCAAAAATTCTTGAAAGGGTTTTTGTAAAACAGCTAACTGATCATCTGCAGAGGAATGGTCTATTTGAAGAGTTTCAGTCAGGGTTTAGAATTCATCATAGTACAGAAACAGTATTAGTGAAGGTTACAAATGATCTTCTTATGGCCTCAGACAGTGGACTCATCTCTGTGCTTGTTCTGTTAGACCTCAGTCCTGCTTTTGATACTGGTGACCATAAAATTTTATTACAGAGATTAGAGCATGCCATAGGTATTAAAGGCACTGTGCTGCGGTGGTTTGAATCATATTTATCTAATAGATTACAATTTGTTCATGTAAATGGGGAATCTTCTTCACAGACTAAGGTTAATTATGGAGTTCCACAAGGTTCTGTGCTAGGACCAATTTTATTCACTTTATACATGCTTCCCTTAAGCAGTATTATTAGACGGCATTGCTTAAATTTTCATTGTTACGCAGATGATACTCAGCTTTATCTATCCATGAAGCCAGAGTACACACACCAATTAGCTGAACTGCAGGATTGTCTTACAGACATAAAGACATGGATGACCTCTAATTTCCTGTTTTTAAACTCAGATAAAACTGAATTTATTGTACTTGGCCTCACAAATCTTAGAAACATGGTGTCTAACCAGATCCTTACTCTGGATGGCATTACCCTGACCTCTAGTAATACTGTGAGAAATCTTGGAGTCATTTTTGATCAGGATATGTCATTCAGTGCGCATATTAAACAAATATGTAGGACTGCTTTTTTGCATTTGCGCAATATCTCTAAAATTAGAAAGGTCTTGTCTCAGAGTGATTCTGAAAAACTAATTCATGCATTTATTTCCTCTAGGCTGGACTATTGTAATTCATTATTATCAGGTTGTCCTAAAAGTTCCCTGAAAAGCCTTCAGTTAATTCAAAATGCTGCAGCTAGAGTACTGACAGGGACTAGAAGGAGAGAGCATATCTCACCCATATTGGCCTCTCTTCATTGGCTTCCTGTTAATTCCAGAATAGAATTTAAAATTCTTCTTCTTACTTGTAAGGTTTTGAATAATCAGGTCCCATCTTATCTTAGGGACCTCATAGTACCATATCACCCCAATAGAGCGCTTCACTCTCAGACTGCAGGCTTACTTGTAGTTCCTAGGGTTTGTAAGAGTGGAATGGGAGGCAGAGCCTTCAGCTTTCAGGCTCTTCTCCTCTGGAACCAGCTCCCAATTCGGATCAGGGAGACAGACACCCTCTCTACTTTTAAGATTAGGCTTAAAACTTTCCTTTTTGCTAAAGCTTATAGTTAGGGCTGGATCAGGTGACCCTGAACCATCCCTTAGTTATGCTGCTATAGACTTAGACTGCCGGGGGGTTCCCATGATGCACTGAGTGTTTCTTTCTCTTTTTGCTCTGTATGCACCACTCTGCATTTAATCATTAGTGACTGATCTCTGCTCCCCTCCACAGCATGTCTTTTTCCTGGTTCTCTCCCTCAGCCCCAACCAGTCCCAGCAGAAGACTGCCCCTCCCTGAGCCTGGTTCTGCTGGAGGTTTCTTCCTGTTAAAAGGGAGTTTTTCCTTCCCACTGTCGCCAAGTGCTTGCTCACAGGGGGTCGTTTTGACAGTTGGGGTTTTTCCGCAATTATTGTATGGCTTTGCCTTACAATATGAAGCACCTTGGGGCAACTGTTTGTTGTGATTTGGCGCTATATAAATGAAATTGATTTGATTTGATTTGACTTGTTATGGATCACAAGCCTCTCATCATACTGTTTGGACCAAAGAAAGGTACACCATTGCTGGCAGCCAATCGTCTCTCAAGATGGGCTCTCTGGCTACACCAGTTCGACTACACTATCCAGTATCGCCAGACGTCAGACCATAGAAATCCTGACACACTCAGTCGTCTGCCTGCAGGTGAGGACAAGATCTTCAGTGGGGAGGAGAGTGATGATGACACCAACATGGTGTGCACAATCAGAACACTGAGTCTGCAAATCAGGCCACTCGACAGCAATCTTCTAGTCAAAGTGTCGGTGAAAGATCCAGTCATCACCACAGTCAAGCACTATGTATGTGAAGGCTGGCCACCCAAATAGAATGACGATCCTGATGAGATAGAAAAGTTCAGAAAATTGTCAGGATCTCTCAACATCTACAATGGATGTTTACTGCATGGATCCAGAGTGGTGATTCCAGAGTACCTGAGAACACAAGTCCTGGAAGTCCTACATCTTGGACACTTCGGAATGGACAAGATGAAACAACTCTCAAGGACTGCTGTGCACTGGCCAGGCATCGATGACACCATTGAAGGAGCGAGCCGCCATTGCCAGTCATGCTCAGAACATCAGAACATGCCGCCACAGCCCACTGTTCATCCCTGGATGCTACCAGAAAAACCATGGAGCCGGATCCATGTCGATCACGCCATCAACTTCATGGTCTCTAACTGGTTGGTAGTCATGGACGCATACTCAAAGTATCGTGTATTCATTCATCAGTTGGGTCGAGAGCAACAATCGAGCTTCTGGAGGAGGACTTCGCTCATTTTGGCTACCCACACACACTGGTGACTGACAAAGCTATAACGTTCACCTCTGAAGAGTTCCAGAGCTGGTGCAAGGAACAAGGATTCATGCACCTTACAGGAGCACCCTATCATCCTGCTACCAACGGCTCTGCAGAACGCCTAGTGCAAAGCTTCAAACAGGCACTACGCAAGTCATCTCTGCTACCAAGGAGAGCACTTCAGGAGTTCCTGCTACAGTACCGCCGTACACCGACATTCTGTGGATACATTCTGCCAAGTGCACGAATCGACACTCTGCTGCCGTCACCTGTGCTCAAGGAAAGCAGATACGGCATGCAACCAAATTACAGGTGCAGGAATTACCCACACCCGTGGACAAGCTCACCCGAAACTACCAAGTTGGTGACCCAGTCTACTCAGAGTACTTTGGACCTCATTGTGGCCAGCAGCGGAGATGGGTTCCTGCCATCATCACAAAACGACTGGGTGCCAGATCAGTCAGTGTGAAGGTCATTCCTTGAGGACCCACCTGGAGGTGTCACTGGGAGCAGCTACATCCCAGATACATCAGGGAGGATGATGTCAACCCACCAGAGGACTTCTCTGCTGACAGAAGCATCAACACAGAAGCAGAGATTTTGATTCCACCTCCAGATCATCCAATGGAGATGGGAGTACACCTGCTTGAGCAAGCTCCACCAGCACCAAGGTTCAAGATTCAAGATACCAGAGTACGGACCGTACAACCCACGCTTTTCCAAGCGGAGAACAAAGCCCAAGAAGATGTCACTCTAGATCATCAGCCTTCAGGGGACACATTCAGGCTCAGTAGTGAGGTGTTGTGGAGCAGCCTAGAATGATTCGTCTGTTTACAGATAAGCTAAAACATGCTTATATCTTGATTAGCATAGACAGTTCTGTGGCCTTCTGGAGCTTTCCTGCATGTTCTGTAATGTTGCACTTAGTAGTACTGTGCTTTTCCACAAAGTTATAGAATACTCCATGGTATTCTAAGTAAACAACTTCAGCAGTATATAAGGCAGACAGACAGGCCTCTGGCAATGTTTTTCCCTGCACTTGTAATTTGAACCTTTCTTGTAAATAGCTAAGGATTTGTTAATAAAGCATTTATTGTTGAAGACCATCTTTCTCTGCAGAATACAACACTTCTGAAAACACATTGATTCATTGTTGCAGGCAGCTAATTATGCAATAACGAACAGATGGTTGTGTATGCTATATTTCATTTCTGTTACTAAAAACACTCAAATACTACACACTGTAGCTTTAATGTAACTTGATATATTGAATAGAAGATGTTAATAATATTTTTTCTGTAATATTGTCAGAATATTTTCTTTCTTTTTCATCTTATGTTTTTCCTTCTAAGAGCTGGACAGATAAGAAGGTCCTGGGTTCAAGTCCACCCACACCCCATTCTATTTGTAGACATGGAGTTGCGTCAGGAAGGACATCTGGCAGAAAACCTGTGCCAGATCAAAATGAGGATCCATTCCGGATGTTGCAGTGGCAACCATGAGCACACGGGAGCATACTATTGGCGGTTAGCAGTGATAGTGAGCATGTGTGGGATTGTCCTGTGAGAGTGGTGGTGGGTCTGTGGACGTGTCAAGCAGGACATCAGATGGTTTTGTTGCCCACACAGACCCCTGAGGCCTTGCTGTCCCTTTGATGCAGCTGCTCCTCACCTCTCGTTTCCTATCCTCCCCCCTCCTTGTGAACTCATGCTCTACCCCCATGTGCAAACATGCGTGCAGATACAGTCTGAGTGCATAAACTGTTCACTTTAAAAATCCACCCATCAACATTTAAGCCAACAAAATGTATCTATCCCCTCCACCCCTGTTTTCAATGACAGGTGTTAAGGCGGGACCTTAACACCTGTCAGTCAACATAATGAGCTGCCATTTCTGGCCACATTACGCTCTCTGCAGGCTGAGCTAACGCGTGTCAGTGCAGTTGCTGCAGGCACTGATGAAGCGGAGGGTGAACATGTAATGTGAAAGTGGTAAGTGCTCATGCACAAAAAACAAAACAAAACAAAAAACAGCACCCCCAAGCTGTAGTGTTCAGCTGTAAATCAATAATCCTGTTTTGAAACAGAAAAAGCGGTAATGTACGGGCGGTCAGTGAGCGTATCTTTTCTTTTGTAGTTGAGACAGGTGCTGTGTTCCAATTCAGGATCCTGCACCCTTCCAACGCTGCGGTCATTGGTCGTTTACATCATAAATGGCGTGACTCGGTCGCTTCATTTCAAAGGCTGACGTTCACTGCAAGAGGACACGAACATATTTACATAATTTGTTCAAGGGCAGCTGGGATTTCTTGCTTACAGCCTCAGAGGGTTGATGCTGTGTTCATTTTTCAAATTTAGCTCAGATAACAGTAATTGTTGTCAGCATTCACATTTCAACTGATAATTAGATTAAATTTGACTTTAATGTCCCAGGGGGGAGTTTTGTTTTGCGTTACAGCTCTGTTGCTCCACAGACCAAAAAAACAAAACAAAAACTCAAAGATAATACATAATACAGTGAAGCAAATAAGTATTTGATACAAAGAATGGAGAGGTCTGTAAGTGTTATTGTAAGTACACTTCAACTGTGACAGACAGAATCTAAAAAAAAAAAAAAATCTCAGAAAATCACACAATCACACTCCAACCCATCCACCATGGCCAAGACCAAAGAGCTGTCTAAGGACACCAGGGACAAAACTGTAGACCTGCACAAGGCTGGGATGGACAACAGGACAACAGGCAAGCAGCTTGATGAGAAGACAACTGTTGGTGTAATTCTTCCTTGGTTTGGGGCTTCATGCAAGATCTCACCTTGTGAGGTAAGGATGATTCTGAGAAAACCCAGAACTACATGGGAGGACCTGGTCAATGACCTGAAGAGAGCTGGGACCACAGTTGCAAAGATTACATTAGTAGCACGCTACGCCATCATGGCTTACAGTCCTGCAGGACACGCAAGGTCCCCCTGCTCAAGCCAGCACATGTTCAGGCCCATTTGAAGTTCAGTTTTGCAATTTCAATTTATTTTCATTTATATAGCGCCAAATCACAACAAAGTTGCCTCAAGGCGCTTCACACAAGTAAGGTCTAACCTCACCAACCCAGAACAAGCACACAACACACAAGTTCCGAAGAGGTTTGCCCCTGGTGTCCTTAGACAGCTCTTTGGTCTTGGCCATAGTGGATAGGTTGGAGTGTGATTGATTGAGTGTGTGCACAGGTGTCTTTTATACAGGTAACGAGTTCAAATAAAACAAGTAAAGAGTGCAGAATAGGAGGGCTTCTTAAAGAAAAACTAACAGGTCTGTGAGAGACAGAATTCTTGCTGGTTGGTAGGTGATCAAATACTTATTTCATGCAATAAAATACAAGTTAATTACTAAAAATCACACAATGTGAGGGTTGTTTTAGATTGTCTCTCACAGTTGACGTGTACCTACGATAAAAAATACATACCTCTTCATTCTTTGTAGGTGGGAAAACAGTGGACCAAATACACTCAACAAAAATATAAACGCAACACTTTTGGTTTTGCTCCCATTTTGTATGAGGTGAACTCAAAGATCTAAAACTTTTTCCACATACACAATATCACCATTTCCCTCAAATATTGTTCACAAACCAGTCTAAATCTGTGATAGTGAGCACTTCTCCTTTGCTGAGATAATCCATCCCACCTCACAGGTGTGCCATATCAAGATGCTGATTAGACACCATGATTAGTGCACAGGTGTGCCTTAGACTGCCCACAATAAAAGGCCACTCTGAAAGGTCCAGTTTTATCACACAGCACAATGCCACAGATGTCGCAAGATTTGAGGGAGCGTGCAGTTGGCATGCTGACAGCAGGAATGTCAACCAGAGCTGTTGCTCGTGTATTGAATGTTCATTTCTCTACCATAAGCCGTCTCCAAAGGCGTTTCAGAGAATTTGGCAGTACATCCAACCAGCCTCACAACCGCAGACCACGTGTAACCACACCAGCCCAGGACCTCCACATCCAGCATGTTCACCTCCAAGATCGTCTGAGACCAGCCACTCGGACAGCTGCTGAAACAATCGGTTTGCATAACCAAAGAATTTCGGCACAAACTGTCAGAAACCCTCTCAGGGAAGCTCATCTGCATGCTCGTTGTCCTCATCGGGGTCTCGACCTGACTCCAGTTCGTCGTCGTAACTGACTTGAGTGGGCAAATGCTCACATTCGCTGGCGTTTGGCACGTTGGAGAGGTGTTCTCTTCACGGATGATGCGAAGGAGATGTGTTGCACTGCATGAGGCAAATGGTGGTCACACCAGATACTGACTGGTATCCCGCCCGAATAAAACTTTTATTTGTGGACAGTCTAAGGCACACCTGTGCACTAATCATGGTGTCTAATCAGCATCTTGGTATGGCACACCTGTGAGGTGGGATGGATTATCTCAGCAAAGGAGAAGTGCTCACTATCACAGATTTCGACTGGTTTGTGAACAATATTTGAGGGAAATGGTGATACTGTGTATGTGGAAAAAGTTTTAGATCTTTGAGTTCATCTCATACAAAATGGGAGCAAAACCAAAAGTGTTGCATTTATATTTTTGTTGAGTATACTTATTTGCCTCACTGTACACATAAGGTCCCACAGTTGACATTGCATGTCAGAGCACAGACCAAGCATGAATTCAAAGGAATGAAAGTCCTGGGATTTCTCTGAGACAGAATTGTCTTTAGGCACAAATCTGAGGAAGCGTACAGAAACATTCTGCTGCATTCAAGGTCTCAGTGAGCACAGTAACCTTCATCATCTCTAAACAGAAGAAGTTCAGATCCACCAGGACTCTTCCTAGAGCTGGCCGCTCATCTAAACTGAGCAATCAGGGAGAAGGGCTTTAGTCAGGGAGGTCACCAAGAACCTGATGATCACTCTGTCAGAGCTCCAGCATTCCTATGTGGAGAGAGGAGAACCTTCACCAATCAGGCCTGTATGGTAGGGTGGCCTGATGGAACCCACTCCTTAGTAAAAGGCACATGGCAGCCCGGCAGGAGTTTTGTCAAAAGGCACCTGAAGGACTCTCAGACCATGAGAAACAAAATTCTCTGGTCTGATGAGACAAAGATTGAACTCTTTGGCATGAATGCCAGGTGTCATGTTTGGAGGAAACCAGGCACCATCAGCATCATCAGCAGGAGTGGCTTCAGGACAACTTTGTGAATGTCTTTGTGTGGCCCAGCCAGAGCCCAGACATGAATCTGATTGAATATCTTTGGAGAGATCTGAAAATGGCTGTGCACCAACGCTCCCCATCCAACCCGATGGATCTTGAGAGGTGCTGTAAAGAGGAATGGGCAACACGGCCAAAAGATAGGTGCATCAAGCTTGTGGCATCATATTCTGGAAGACTTGAGGCTGTAATTGCTGCCAAAGGTTCATCAACAAAGTATTGATCAAAGACTATGAATACTTATGTACATGTAATTTCTTAGTTTTGTGGCACTGTAACTGTAGCTTGTACATTTTGATACCCCCAGTATGAAATATGGGTGATATAGCGATCAACATAGATATTTAGCATAAGGGTGTACTTGGATGATCCCCCAACACCAGTCAATTATGGTGACCTTGGGGTCAATTTCAAGGGCACAGTGAGCTATTCAATATATTGTCATTGGCACTCTTCTTAGCACGATACCTCAAGAACCAGTTGACCAGTTTCATTCATATTTAGCACAAGATTGTACTTGGGTGATCCCCGGACACTTTGTATTACTGATTTGTGGGGACTGGGGGGATATGTCATCTCCTGATGACTCTTGTTAATAGTACAGTAGTTTCCTTGCTGAGGATGTACACAGGGAGCAGTGAGATGGGGGTGGCCGCTGTGTGGTCTGGGGCCAGCGGGGGTTGGAGGATAATCTTTTTGTTTCAAATCAAATTTAATTTTTCTGTTTCACAATTTCACTTTTCCCTTTTTTTTTTCTTATTGCTTTGTGAATGTACTGTTTCAAAAAAACACTTTCAGGTATTCGGGGGACTTCGCTGAACAGATGCCCAAAACATACACACAGCCGTTGTAATTTTAAAGTGTTTCCTTATTGCAGGTGTCCAAAGCGGCCGCAGACCTGATGGCGTACTGTGAAGCCCACATACGCGAGGACCCGCTCATCATACCCGTCCCCGCCTCAGAGAACCCTTTTCGGGAGAAGAAGTTCTTCTGCACCATCCTCTGATGAGCTGCTGGTAGAGATGTGCACATGCAGACTTGGCTTAGCAGGGCTCCTCTCTCTTCACCACACCTGAAGCTACTGGGTGTCGGCGTTTTTCCAGGTGGACACTGTAGTTGGTCGACTCTGTCTGGGTGGTTGAGAGTTTTTTTTGGGGGGGGGGGGGGGGGTCGGCTACCAAACCGGCAACCCAGTGAGCGTATCATGTCATGTTAAATAGGTTTGTTATTGCTTTGTTATTAGAGAACAGCCTTGCTCAGCGCTTAATGAGATGAGAGATGTTTTTATGTTTTCTTTTATCGTGCTCGTTCTTACACGCCTCAGGAAACAGGAATTTGCCCAGTGTCTACTACTTTTTAAACTTTTACTCCCTCCCCTGTCCAAATAAAACAACATTGATCTTTGCAATTTCTTGGACATAATTTGAGTTTGATTTTCTTTACTGCTTTCAGTGTGCCTGTCTGCTTATTTGTAGCAGTAGTACATAAAACAGCTTTTGTTTTTCTGAATTACATAAAGCTAATCACATCATCTTTCATTTTTCACATTTCCCAACCCATTTCATCTTGCCTCCAAAATCCTCAAAAGTGAAGGCGCTGCTTTTGTGAAGAGTCCCCATTCTGATTGTAGCACAGTGCAGACAGCTGGAGGGAGCGCGGCAGCTGCACAACACCTTCTGCTGCAAATTAATCTGTATTTATTGAAAGGCACAGATGTCTTGTTTCAACAGTCAGCTGTGATCTTCAGGGATTTCTGCACAAACTGTGGAGGCCCTAAAGGGACATGAGCTAAATAAATAAATACCACTCACACCCATTTTCTAGTGCATATCAGATACTGTGCATTGCAAACTCTGTGTTCTATAGTGCACACCAGAAATTACATTTTTGTTGTGATACACACTACCATAATTTCTGGACTATTGAGTGCACCTCAATATAAGCTGCACCCACCAATTTAAAAAGGAAAAACAAATGTACATATATAGTCCGCACTTGTCTATAAGCCGCAGATGTCCACATTGAAACATGAGATATTTACACAGAAAGATGTTACAAAGAAAGATTTTTTAAAACTTTTAATTAAATACATACCAGTAACACACAAACACGTACCGTAAATGCTTTTCTCCAAAGATGGAACACACAGTTATTGACGAGCACGGCATCAAGCACATGCACGGTGTCACATGGCATCTCCGCTCCACACGGAGGAAAAATGGAGTAACTTTAACATTATTTTATTTTATTTTGTTTTCTTTGTGGATCATGGGATAATTTCATCACGTACAGACAAAATCGCCTGATGCTTGTGGTAACTGAGACGTTAATGAATGAGGCGCTTCCGCGCTGTGACTCTTTCAACTTGGCGCAAACAGCGGCCCATGGGGGGAGAGAATTGAGGCTCTACTGACAGCACCACAGACACCCAACCAAAGGATTACACCTTTAGCAGACAGAGTCCCTCTTGCAACATCCTGGGCAGGCACACTGAGTGCTGCATCTCAGCCAACTGATGGATGACCTCCTGTGCAGGAACTGTGATCTGATGGAGGAACTGTGGTGCAAAGTGCCAGTGTCACAGAACCATTCTTCAGCCACGAGAAATAAAGTATTTTCAGACATTGTTTTCCAAAATCAGAAGGCTTTATGTGGATGTGATGAATCCCACTGAAATGAACAGGTAAGACTTTATTATTTACTCCATGTGTGAATTTAATCTGCAAGAGGGCCGCGGCTTCAGCCAATCAATGGACAGCATTAATGGACATATTTTGACTCATCAGTAAATTACAAGAAAGCCTGTAAAAATCCATAAATTAGGCACATCATTGTTTAAGCCACAGTGTTCAAAGTGTATAAAAAAGTATAGTCCGGAAATTATGGTTGATATTAAATAGTGGACTCCAGTATTAATGTGCTCCATATATATTGTCCGGTATGCATAAGATAAGAAGTATCTATTGTGTGCACAGTGGAAACATTGAGGGGTGGGGTAGGATTATTCTATTTAATGTGCATCATACACTTTTTTATGCACCAATTACTATTGAAAAAGACTTTTTCACTCTACCTAATGCACAATAGGTAACATTTGTCATGCACCAGGTGCTGTCAAGTGTGCAGTAAAAACTTGGGGTTGGTAATTTTTTTATACTGTCTCATGCATACAAGATGTGATCTTGAATGAACCACATAGGACTGAGCATGCACTGTACATTTTTGGGGGTGTGGGCATTTGAGGTGTCTATTTGGCTCCTGATATTATGTATTGCACATCACATACTATCTAGTGCACATTATTTTAAATCTGGTTTACACCAGATGCTACCTAGTGTGTCTGGGGAGAAAATATTTGAAACACTTGCAGTCTGTTTTGCAGCATACACGATCTTGTACACACTAGACACTCAGAAAAACAATATCTTTGTGATGTTATCTTGTAGACAAACTTGAGGAGCACAATAATTTTTGATACTGTGATCTAGCATACACTACACACTATCTGCTACACAACAGACATCTAGCACATACCAATTTTTGTCTGTTCTGTGTGCACTAGAAATAAACAAAAGGCATAGTATGTTGTGGTTATCACATACTCCTATGAATGTCTGGAAAATTGTCTGGAATTTTCCTCACATGATGGCAAGGTTGGGGTGTTCAAAGCCCGCTTTACTCCAACATACTAAAGTCTAGTCTTCAGTGGTTCCCAACCTGTTTTCCTTAGTACCCCTACCCCCAAACTTAATCTGTGAAAGGCTGAGCCCCTCCCCACCTCGTCACCATGCATGACACGTACCTCTATAGAATTAAACTGATTTTTTTTTTTTTTTTTTTTTTTGCAATAATGAATTTTAACACAGTAGTTTTATAGTTTTAATTCCTTTTGGCTGTCCAGTAAGTGTGTTATTGTGACTTTATTTAACATGTGCACTTTGAAACAGCACCCCCCCAGAATTTTTGGTGCACACCTTTGGATCCCAGGATGGGAACCATGGATCTAATGGTTAACAGGTACTATGTATTATGCAACACATTTGTGTACCAGATGCTGGTGTGTGTGTGTGTGTGTGTGTGTGTGTGTGTGTGTGTGTGTGTGTGTGTGTGTGTGTGTGTGTGTGTGTGTGTGTGTGTGTGTGTGTGTGTGTGTGTGTGGTGTGTGTGTGTGTGTGTGTGTGTGTATATATATAATATGAAATTTTATTTTATTTTTTATTTTGGTTATATTTAGTGGACATCACATACTATCCACTCTATGCACCATGTACTATCCAGGGCACACTAGAAGATGGGGAGAAAAGTAGCTATTTGTTGCTATTTAGTGTATTTCTCATACTTCCGAGTACCACCATCTCCCGGGATCTGAAGTGGACTTCCCACAGAGACTCCATCAGGAAAAAGGCACAGCACAGAGTGTACGTCCTCAGACAGCTCAGGAAGTTCAACCTGCTCCAGGAACTGCTCATCATCTTCTACACATCCATCATCCAGTATGTCCTTTGCATATTCATCTCCGCTTGGTTTCCTTCTGCCTCCAAATATGACAGACACAGACTTCAATGAACTGTCAGGTCTGCAGAAAAAAAAATCACCTGAGCCAGCCTGCCCTCCATCCAGGACTTGTACCAGTCCAGGACCAGGAAGCGAGCTGGTAACATCTCTGCAGACCCCTCACACCCTGGACACACACTGTTTAAACTGCTCACCTCTGGTTGACATTACAGAGCTCTGTACGCCAAAACAACCAGACACAGAAATAGTTTCTTTCCACAGGCCATCACACTGATGAACAATTTACATGCCAAAAAACTCACTAATTCGTATAACTCATCAACAACTTAACTTCAACCTGTTTGTTTCACCCATTTTTTTTCTCTTATTACACATTTTATTTTACTTGCACATTTTATTACTGTGAATTACAAAGAGAGTGCAGCTCAAACAAAATCAGATTCCTTGTATTCTTGTGGCTACTTGGTAAATAAAAGCTGTTCTGATTCTGATTCTAGATAACATCTGGTGTGCCCCAGATGCTGTGTAGTATTCACTCTTTGATACAAGCTTTTATTGGAGTGACCTGCAGTAAAAACGGGAGCATTTTTTTTAAATATGACCTAGTGCACCAGATATTATTTAGAGTGCACAACATACTATCTAGTATTCACTAGAAAATGAAATAAAATAGTTTTTACTCATGTCTCTTTTGGGGTTCCATAGTAAACAGTCATTCTGTTAACAATGATCACTGAGTCTCTCAACTTCTCCCCAGAAAAACAAATGCATCTCACCTTCGCTGCTCTTTTTCTTATTTATTTGCTTCATCTGTTTCAGATCAGTTAATCCCGCTTCCCCCAATTGAAGTTTTATTTTTTCCTTATTCTGTCCTCTTTATGGCGCTCATTTGTTTTCTGGGCGTGTTTCCTGAGCCTGATTCTTTTTGCCTGTCGTAGAGAGAATGGCGAGGCCTTTGACATTATCGACAAACCCGAGGCCTGCATGTTTTCTGCTCCTTCTGACAGCCTCCTCTGTTCCCACGGGACTGTCCGTCTTTTCGAGTGTACAGTTATGTTACAGTGCCAACGCCTGTGCGTGCAGTGAGACCTTCACACTGTCCCACAGCCTCTCCGTTTGTTTGTTCTGGATGAAAAGCACACAGTCAGACCTTTCCTTTACATGGTAGTTTAAATAGCATTTGCTAATTTTTACAATGAATTGTTCTGATTGTTATTATCAGTAGTATTATTGATACTTGTTGCACAGCACTGACAGCTATATGACGTGTAGTGCTACTAAGCCTGTATGATACTTAGGTAAAACATTTATAAATCATGCAATTATTGATACTGAGTATTTTTTAAAAAATAGCGGTAAGGGTTGGTTTACATAAATATGATTCCTTTGGTGGTTCAGCCTTTTTGCATCATAATTTCTGTAAAATATAAGGAAATTTCTTATTGGTACTTATAGACATCAAGACTCAAACCCTGGACTGTCACAAACTATTAGATTGTGTTTGCAGGTTAATAAATGTTTTTTATTTCTTCTTTTGAATCCTGAGGTTGACCTCAGGGTGCCACCACTGACCTCATCTTAAGGATGGTGCCAAAGCTGAAACAGGAAATATAACATTCACAGCTACAGATGAATATTGCATGGGGTTATTTCTATATAATAGAGAAAACTGAGAAATATGCTAATGAAGTATTGCCTCTTTGTTGACTCCTATGCTAATGAAGTATTGCCTCTTTGTTGACTCCTGGTGCTACTCGGCACATAATTCTCTTTGGGTCCTGATATGTCAACAATGTGCACCTGTGTGTTCATGAATGGTGTGAATAGTTTTGGGTGGGGAAAATTGCATTTGCGTAGCAGGCTTTGTAAATCCCTCAATGGATCAAATGAATTAAAGAAACAGCAAATCAGATGTTATGTGTTTTTCACTTTTGCTGCCTCATCTGACCAGATATAAAGTCTCTCATCAAAATCATTTCAGACCTCAATCAGGCTGATATTGTGGGTTTTGGAGACCTCCTGTGGCAGAACTGAGCTATAATTCATGTATTGTGCTTGTGGCATTAAAAAGGAAAAAAAAAAAAAAAAGATTAGTTAACCAATAGTTCACATCCAGTAAATAATCAATGAAAAAACATGATCTAAAACTGAAGGTTTCAGGAAGTATTCTTCCCACTTCTTAGTAATTCAGGGTGTAAAACACCAACATTCAAACTGTAATTTGATTCAGAGTTTGTGTTTGTTAAATTCTTTTTTTTTTTAATGTGTATATCACTGTGAGCATCAACCAGGAGCCCACCGCTTCCTTTTTTGGTTGCTTCACTTCAGTTAAAAGTCAGCTGAGGAGTCAAAATGATGATGTGCTTAGAGTTATGTCCACTCAGACTGAACAGTATAAATGGGAAATGAGAGGTCTGAAACTGATGGCTCGAGCCTTGGGTCAGACCTGTGAGTTGGTTGTTTATGGCCAGCCACATGTCTCATATGTTACTGCCGTGGCCATTTGTGTTTTGCACAGTACTGCAAAAGGTGCACATATCTAACAGCCTTCATGAACGCCGTGCCGTCAAGTGACTTTCAGTGCTGAAGTATTCGAATGAAAAACATTTCAAAACACGTGTGCAAATCTGACCCATCCAGAAATGGCGAACATTTCGATGGTGTGACTAAGGAACGATACATGGCAAAATGGATACAAACAATCTGTATTTATGTCCACGGTTATCGCTGTGGCCATATGTTGGACATGAGTCCGCCATTTCTCCTTCCAGTCAGAAGGTTGAAAATGAGAAAATACTAAAGAGCAATTTGTGAGCAGCCTTTCTTCTTCTCCAACATGAGAGTCATGTGATTGAATGATAACAGCTGCACAGGGATGTCTATAGATTTTTAAAAACTGAGGCAACCACTTGGTCTTAAGGGGTGGCCAGTCAAAGAAACAAGCTCTTGCATGAAAGCAGAACTGGAAAGACAAAAGAAAACTATCGAGTATACAAAGAAAGAATCAAAACAATTATGTAAGTGTACCTTATTTAAAATTTCCAACTTTCAGGTTCCCATTTTAAATCTGATCCGTATTGGACTGGATGAGGTTGAAAGAGTTCATCGTAAAAGGCAGCAATGCCGATGATTCAAACCACATCGGGGCATCCCCGGTTATTTTCTGTTTGATTGATCAAGTAGTTCATCTGGAAAGACAGAACCTGGCCAGTATCCCTCCAGTAATCTCATTTTCAAAGTGCTGTGAAAAATTCAAGAAGTGTTGTGCACACATTGTTCTTCATTGGGTAGAGAGTGACGAAACTGATGGGAAGCAAAGAACAACACCAGCAGAGGAGGAAAATGATTAAGTAAATTAAATTAACCAAAAATTACAAGTAAAAAGAAAAAAGGGGGAGGGGATGTCTGAGCATTACAACATCACAGAATAAAAAGCTAACACAGAACCACAAAAGAGAATGAAGTTAGTTGGCCCTGTTTTGATAGTTAGCACAGCCTAAAGTGCATAGCACAAATTCATTTGGCGCATGTTCAACTCCACTTCAGTGGTGCAGAATCTGAGCAGAAAGCAAAACACGGTGTGCAAACTTGTGTTTAGTCACTTAGACACAATTAGGCATTGGTGCATTTTGGGTACAACATGAACCAAATTGTCATCTGTCACCCCTATCAAGAGGTAGGCTGCACCAGTAACTCAACCACCGCTCATCAGATGATGAAGTCAAGCGTGAAGCTTTCCAGAGAGTTTATGCATCTGCACCTTGACAAAGTGCATGAGAGATGAGCAGCCACCAAATCAACCTTAGGTGAAGCAATGAGGTGAAGTTTTGTGGGGGGGGTTTCCATTTTTGTTGAATATTTTGTTTCATTTAATGTTTGTTTTTTGATCATTTTGTTGCATATACAAGCAGGGTATACATGCATCATCAACTTTCCTTTGTCATTTTTAAAATATTATGGCGCATTTGCTTTCTTCTGCCCGAAGATGGTGACACACCAGCACTGTACCTGACCATGCCTTATTTTAAGACCAACGCTGTACTACGAGCTACTTTGCACAGGGTGGAGTATAAGGCCCTAGATGCGTTTTAAGAAAGCATAAACATATTCCAAACAGACTTTCAAATGATTAATGTGTTTCAGACATTTTGATGACGGTATCTGTGAATAATAATGTAATACGCTGCAAAGTAATTATCCTTGGGGCAGTTGGTTTTCTAATACAGAAAATCTGAAGATTTTGGAGGCCAGGGAATATTCTTAATTCATAATTGGGAATATTCTTAATTCATAATTGGGATTTGGTTGTTCAAGTGGAACTGTAAAAAGTGTTTTTCACTGCTCAAACCACAACACAGCAGGCTATCAAGCCTGAAGGACAAAATGCCCGACTGTTTTCCTCCAGAGGAATGTCTTCAGGCCTTGGTGATTATTTGGCTCCTTTCTTATCTCAACCCACAAAGACAAACTGTTTTTCATAGGACTGAAAAATATTAGTCCTATCAATGTTCCATTTTGGCGGTGTTCATCCTTGACCAAAGCCATACACACACGCATACACACACACAGAGGCCAATTGGCTATTATAATATAGATTTCTTGTTCCAACAAAAAAAGAAGAGACTAACTAAAGGAAAACTGATAACAATTGCACTTTTTGTGGTAAACATGAGAAACTTTACATTATATGATGCTGTTTTCAGTATGATGGGTGCAACACCAAATCAAAAAAAGTCAGGATGGTCCGGAAAATTGGGGGTGGGGGGGGGAGACCAGTAATTCTTACTTCTATTTCATTGCACAGTATCAACACAAGATATTTCATGTTTTGTGTGGTCAACTTAATTTCATTTGTGAATATATGTACATCCAGTCCTGTATTTAATGCCTGCAGCACATTTCACACATACTTGGGACAGTGGCAATTTAGGGCTAGTAATGAAGTAAAAGTACAGAGGTATGCAAAGGTTTGGGCACCCCTGATAATTTTCATGATTTTCCTTTATAAATCATTGGTTGTCTGGATCAGAAATTTCAGTTAAATATATCATATAGCAGATGAACACACTGATATTTGAGAAGTGAAATGAAGGTTCTAGTATTAACAGAAAGTGTGCAAAAATTATATAAACAAATTTAGGCAGGTGCATGAATTACAAAAACCTATCAGAGATTTCAGCTGTCAGTTTCCACTGTGAGGAACATAGTGAGGAAATGGAAGACCGCAGGCACAATACTAGTTAAGGCCCAAAGTGGCAGGCCAACAAAAATCTCAGATAAGCTGAAGTGAAGGATGATGAGAACAGTCAGAGTCAACCCAGAGACATGCTCCAAAGACCTAGAACATGATCTTGCTTCTCAGATAGTGTCTCTGTGCATCGTTCAACATACAGCGCACTTTGCACAAAGAGATGCTGTATGATGCTGTAATGCAGAGGAAGCCTTTTCTGCATACATGCCACAAACAGAGTCACTTGAGGTATGCTAAAGCACATTTGGACAAGCCAGCTTCATTTTGGAATAAGGTGCTGTGGATTGATGAAACTAAAATTGAGTTATTTGGACATAACAAGGGGTGGTATGCATGGCAGAAAAAGAACACAGCATTCCAAGAAAAACGCTTGCTACCTAGAGTAAACTTTGGAGGTGGTTCCATCATGCTGTGTGGCTATGTGGCCAGTGCAGGTACTGGGAATCTTGTTAAAGTTGAGGGTCACATGGATTCCAGGCAATATCAATCAATCAATCAATCAATTTTATTTATATAGCGCCAAATCACAACAAACAGTTGCCCCAAGGCGTTTTATATTGTAAGGCAAGGCCATACAATAATTACGTAAAAACCCCAACGGTCAAAACAACCCCCTGTGAGCAAGCACTTGGCGACAGTGGGCAGGAAAAACTCCCTTTTAACAGGAAGAAACCTCCAGCAGAACCAGGCTCAGGGAGGGGCAGTCTTCTGCTAGGACTGGTTGGGGCTGAGGGAGAGAACCAGGAAAAAGACATGCTGTGGAGGGGAGCAGAGATCAATCACTAATGATTAAATGCAGAGTGGTGCATACAGAGCAAAAAGAGAAAGAAACACTCAGTGCATCATGGGAACCCCCCAGCAGTCTAGGTCTATAGCAGCATAACTAAGGGATCGTTCAGGGTCACCTGATCCAGCCCTAACTATAAGCTTTAGCAAAAAGGAAAGTTTTAAGCCTAATCTTAAAGTAGAGAGGGTGTCTGTCTCCCTGATCTGAATTGGGAGCTGGTTCCACAGGAGAGGACCCTGAAAGCTGAAGGCTCTGCCTCCCATTCTACTCTTACAAACCCTAGGAACTACAGGTAAGCCTGCAGTCTGAGAGCGAAGCGCTCTATTGGGGTGATATGGTACTATGAGGTCCCTAAGATAAGATGGGACCTGATTATTCAAAACCTTATAAGTAAGAAGAAGAATTTTAAATTCTATTCTAGAATTAACAGGAAGCCAATGAAGAGAGGCCAATATGGGTGAGATATGCTCTCTCCTTCTAGTCCCCGTTAGTACTCTAGCTGCAGCATTTTGAATTAACTGAAGGCTTTTCAGGGAACTTTTAGGACAACCTGATAATAATGAATTACAGTAGTCCAGCCTAGAGGAAATAAATGCATGAATTAGTTTTTCAGCATCACTCTGAGACAAGACCTTTCTAATTTTAGAGATATTGCATAAATGCAAAAAAGCAGTCCTACATATTTGTTTAACATGCACATTGAATGACATATCCTGATCAAAAATGACTCCAAGATTTCTCACAGTATTACTAGAGGTCAGGGTAATGCCATCCAGAGTAAGGATCTGGTTAGACACCATGTTTCTAAGATTTGTGGGGCCAAGTACAATAACTTCAGTTTTATCTGAGTTTAAAAGCAGGAAATTAGAGGTCATCCATGTCTTTATGTCTGTAAGACAATCCTGCAGTTTAGCTAATTGGTGTGTGTCCTCTGGCAACATGGATAGATAAAGCTGGGTATCATCTGCGTAACAATGAAAATTTAAGCAATGCCGTCTAATAATACTGCCTAAGGGAAGCATGTATAAAGTGAATAAAATTGGTCCTAGCACAGAACCTTGTGGAACTCCATAATTAACCTTAGTCTGTGAAGAAGATTCCCTATTTACATGAACAAATTGTAATCTATTAGATAAATATGATTCAAACCACCGCAGCGCAGTGCCTTTAATACCTATGGCATGCTCTAATCGCTGTAATAAAATTTTATGGTCAACAGTATCAAAAGCAGCACTAAGGTCTAACAGAACAAGCACAGAGATGAGTCCACTGTCTGAGGCCATAAGAAGATCATTTGTAACCTTCACTAATGCTGTTTCTGTACTATGATGAATTCTAAAACCTGACTGAAACTCTTCAAATAGACCATTCCTCTGCAGATGATCAGTTAGCTGTTTTACAACTACCCTTTCAAAATTTTTTGAGAGAAAAGGAAGGTTGGAGATTGGCCTATAATTAGCTAAGATAGCTGGGTCAAGTGATGGCTTTTTAAGTAATGGTTTAATTACTGCCACCTTAAAAGCCTGTGGTACATAGCCAACTAATAAAGACAGATTGATCATATTTAAGATCGAAGCATTAAATAATGGTAGGGCTTCCTTGAGCAGCCTGGTAGGAATGGGGTCTAATAGACATGTTGATGGTTTGGATGAAGTAACTAATGAAAATAACTCAGACAGAACAATCTGAGAGAAAGAGTCTAACCAAATACCGGCATCACTGAAAGCAGCCAAAGATAACGATACGTCTTTGGGATGGTTATGAGTAATTTTTTCTCTAATAGTTAAAATTTTATTAGCAAAAAAAGTCATGAAGTCATTACTAGTTAAAGTTAAAGGAATACTCAGCTCAATAGAGCTCTGACTCTTTGTCAGCCTGGCTACAGTGCTGAAAAGAAACCTGGGGTTGTTCTTATTTTCTTCAATTAGTGATGAGTAGTAAGATGTCCTAGCTTTACGGAGGGCTTTTTTTTATAGAGCAACAGACTCTTTTTCCAGGCTAAGTGAAGATCTTCTAAATTAGTGAGACGCCATTTCCTCTCCAACTTACGGGTTATCTGCTTTAAGCTACGAGTTTGTGAGTTATACCACGGAGTCAGGCACTTCTGATTTAAAGCTCTCTTTTTCAGAGGAGCTACAGCATCCAAAGTTGTCTTCAATGAGAATGTAAAACTATTGACGAGATACTCTATCTCATTTACAGAGTTTAGGTAGCTACTCTGCACTGTGTTGGTATATGGCATTAGAGAACATAAAGAAGGAATCATATCCTTAAACCTAGTTACAGCGCTTTCTGAAAGACTTCTAGTGTAATGAAACTTATTCCCCACTGGGTAGTCCATCAGAGTAAATGTAAATGTTATTAAGAAATGATCAGACAGAAGGGAGTTTTCAGGGAATACTGTTAAGTCTTCAATTTCCATACCATAAGTCAGAACAAGATCTAAGATATGATTAAAGTGGTGGGTGGACTCATTTACATTTTGAGCAAAGCCAATTGAGTCTAATAATAGATTAAATGCAGTGTTGAGGCTGTCATTCTCAGCATCTGTGTGGATGTTAAAATTGCCCACTATAATTATCTTATCTGAGCTAAGCACTAAGTCAGACAAAAGGTCTGAAAACTCACAGAGAAACTCACAGTAACGACCAGGTGGACGATAGATAATAAATAAAACTGGTTTTTGGGACT
Organism: Thalassophryne amazonica; assembly: GCF_902500255.1. Taxonomy (NCBI): domain Eukaryota; kingdom Metazoa; phylum Chordata; class Actinopteri; order Batrachoidiformes; family Batrachoididae; genus Thalassophryne; species Thalassophryne amazonica. The sequence goes on along the minus strand of NC_047115.1, from coordinate 59,145,994 downwards.
TCCAATTTGGATGGACAAGACTAAGAGTCAAGCTTTCAAATGAATTAAAGCTCTGTCTGGGTTTTTGATTAATTAATAAGCTGGAATGGAAGATTGCTGCTAATCCTCCGCCTCAGCCCGTGCTACGAGCGTTCTGGCAGTTAGTGTGACTCGGGGGTGTTGACTCATTTAAACTAACATATTCATCCTGCTGTAACCAGGTTTCTGTAAGGCAGAATAAATCAATATGTTGATCAATTATTATATAATTTACTAACAGGGACTTAGAAACGAGAGACCTAATGTTTAATAGACCACATTTAACTGTTTTAGTCTGTGGTGCAGTTGAAGGTGCTATATTATTTTTTCTTTTTGAATTTTTATGCTTAAATAGATTTTTGCTGGTTATTGGTGGTCTGGGAGCAGGCACCGTCTCTACGGGGATGGGGTAATGAGGGGATGGCAGGGGGAGAGAAGCTGCAGAGAGGTGTGTAAGACTACAACTCTGCTTCCTGGTCCCAACCCTGGATAGTCATGGTTTGGAGGATTTAAGAAAATTGGCCAGATTTCTAGAAATGAGAGCTGCTCCATCCAAAGTGGAATGGATGCCGTCTCTCCTAACAAGACCAGGTTTTCCCCAGAAGCTTTGCCAATTGTCTATGAAGCCCACCACTCAGACAGCCAGCAATTCAAGGAGAACATGCGGCTAAACATGTCACTCCCGGTCCGATTGGGGAGGGGCCCAGAGAAAACTAGAGTCCGACATTGTTTTTGCAAAGTTACACACCGATTCAATGTTAATTTTAGTGACCTCCGATTGGCGTAACCGGGTGTCATTACTGCCGACGTGAATTACAATCTTACCAAATTTACGCTTAGCCTTAGCCAGCAGTTTCAAATTTCCTTCAATGTCGCCTGTTCTGGCCCCCGGAAGACAATTGACTATGGTTGCTGGTGTCGCTAACTTCAGATTCAAAACAGAGTCGCCAATAACCAGAGTCTGATCCTCGGCTGGTGTGTCGCCGAGTGGGGAAAAACGGTTAGATATGTGAACGGGTTGGCGGTGTACACGGGGCTTCTGTTTAGGGCTTTCCCGGCTGCTCTGGATCTGCCAGAGGGAAACTAACGGCGGCTAAGCTACCTTGGTCCGCACTGACTACAGGGGCCTGGCTAGCTGTAGGATTTTCCACGGTGCGGAGCCGAGTCTCCAATTCGCCCAGCCTGGCCTCCAAAGCTACGAATAAGCTACACTTATTACAAGTACCATTACTGCTAAAGGAGGCCGAGGAATAACTAAACATTTCACACCCAGAGCAGAAGAGTGCAGGAGAGACAGCCGCCATGCTAAACCGGCTAAGAGCTAGTAGCTGCGCTAAGGTAGCGGATTCCTAAAAACACAGAGTGAATAATGTGTAAATAATTTAGAGGCGATTCAGCAGAGGGAGTGCTTTAGTTAAGGCACGTGAAGATTACACTGTGAAACAAATCATTATCTAGTTAACTACATCAATCTAACTGCGCAGATTAAACAGCTAACAGATACAGAAAAACACCGCTGTGCTCCGGAACAGGAAGTGATACAATACCGCAGTGAGAGCCACCAGTAGAGGCAATATTAGCAGATTCATGAGAACAATGTTCATGAATAAGTGACAAAGTTCAAGTTGCACCGGGGCTGGAGCTTTCAACAAGGCAATGACCCTAAACACTGCTCAAAATCTACTAAGGCATTCATGCAGAGAAAAAAGTACAACATTCTGGAATGGCCATCTCAGTCCCCAGACCTGAATATTATTGAAAATCTGTAGTGTGATTTTAACCGGGCTGTCCATGCTCGGAAACCACCAAACCTGAGATGTTTTGTAAAGAAGAATGGTGCAAAAAACAAACAACCAGATTCCAGACTCTCATTGGAAGCTATAGGAAGTGTATAGAGGCTGTTATTTCTGCAACAGGAGGATCTACTAAATATTGATGTATTTTTTCTGTTGGTGTGCCCAAATTTATGCAGCTGCCTAATTTTGTTTGAAGAATTTTTGCACACTTTCTGTAAATCCTATAAACTTCATTTCACTTCTTAAATATCACTGTGTTTGTCTACTATATGATTTATTTAACTGAAATTGCTGATCCAAACAACCAATGATTTATAAAGGAAAATCATCAGGGGTGTCCAAACTTTTAGATACAACTGTACATAAATAATAATGTTATTTCAAACAGGTGATTGTTGTCATGATTCAGCCTTGTTGGGCCTGGCTGTTATTATTTTGAAGTCTTTTTTCCACGTTTGTGCTCTCTTTCATGCCATGTATCATAGTCATGCTTCAGCTGGTCTTGTTTCTTGTTCTTGTCAGGTTTTCATGTTATCATTGGTTTTGGTTCTGTCAATCATCCTCATATTTGTTCACTCTTGGTTCCTTATGTAGCTGTAGTTTAGTTCTGTTCATTACATTGTGTGTATTATGCTTTGGTCACAGTTTTTGGTTGTTATTTACCTGCAAGTATTTCCTGTGTGGTTATTTTCCTTTAGTTATTTATTGCACTCTGTTTGCCATTTATTTTGTGTTACTTTATTATACTTTAGTCACAGGGTTTTGTTATTTATCTGCAGTGCTGCTTATTTGATTGTTCCATTTGTTATTTATTGCATTTTCTGTTTATCTGTTATCTTGTTTTATTAATTGCATTATTCTCTAGTCACCTGGTTTGTTTATTCTCTGTTTTTCAGTAGTTTATTTTGGCTCTTCTCATTTGTGATTTCAGTTATGCTTTTATGTCCGGTTTTGTTTTCAGTTCTCATGTTCATGCTCTGTCCTGGTTATAGTTGTATTTTTAATCTGTCCTTGGTTTCTGTTTTTGCTTCATCTTCTTTGTTTGCCCCTGCACCAGCTCTTGTGTCCTCGCCTGTCACTTTGCCTCTTTTTGCTATGTTTTTTCTTCCACTTCCACTCTTGCACCTGCTCACGTGTCTTTGTCTCTTTCATCACTCCACTCTGTGTTTTCCTGCCTTCACTTTCTTGCACTGTGCACAGTCTTTGTCTTCCCCGGTCACACCCCTTCCAGAACTTTCACTGATACCTGCATCTTGTTTCACTGATTACACCACCAGTTATTTAAGCCCTCACAGTCTCACAGCTCATCGCCAGATCGTTGTCTTAGTACACTTTCCAGAGCCTATCATAGTCCTGTTTTTTGTCCTGCCGTGTTCTGAACTTTGCTCTGTACCTCAACCATGCCTTTTGCTTCATCCCGGATGTTTGAGTTTGCTTGTGCCTCTGAACCCTGCTCGTTTGTGACTGCATCTCAGCCTGATCCTGTTTGTACCTCTGCCACGCTGACTGATTACATGTGTACCGAAACCAAGCCTGGAATAAAGACCATGATTTCTCCTACACCAAAGCCTAGTCTGGGGGTTTGCATCGTGGGTCCAGCCGCTCCTGGTGATGGGCTCCTACCCGCCCTGACAATTGTAATCATGATTTGGTACAAAAGCAGTATCCACCAAAGGCTAAGTCTTTGAGGAGCAAAGATGGCCAGAGGATCTCCAGTTGTCAACAAATGCATGAGAAAAATTATACGGATTTTTTAAAACAATCTCCAGTTGTCAACAAATGCATGAGAAAAATTATACGAATTTTTTAAAACGATCTTCCTCAAAGAAAGACTGGAAGGGGTTTGTATATTTCTCCCTCCACAGTGAATAATATCAATAAATGTTTCAAGGATTCTGGAGGAATTTCAATGCATAAATGGAAAGGGTGCAAGCCTTAGCTGAACTCCTGTGATCTCTGATCCTTCAGACAGAATTGCAGCAGGAACAGTAATATTCATCAGTAGCTGATATAATCACATGGGTAAAGCATTACGTTTACGTTTATTTTATTTGAAATGGGACAATGCATATTAATGAACATAGTTTCATGTAAATATGACGGATTATAGCAGGATGCTAATTTACATCCGTAGTCCCAGTAACATAGAAACAGACTAAGAACACACAACATACCAAAACAAATCAATCATGACAGAAAACAATTAAAACAGAATATACATACAAATATTTACAAATTCAAAGTAGCAACAATTGATTACTTTGGCAAACTTTTATCAAGCACCACAATATGGAGTTACATTCACAAATGCAGCTTAAAACTTTACTGTAAAAAAAGAAGCCTTATTTTAACGCTGTCCAGAAGCAGCATTAGGTTTGTGTGGGGTTGGAGGCATCTGGAATGGACCATCACAAAGTGGAAATGTATATTGTGGTCAGACAAATCAGAATCAGTAGTCCAGATCTTTTTGTCGTGGAACAAATTAATGCTGTGTGCTCCAGACCAAAAGACAAAAAGGATCACCCAGACTGGGGGGGGTTCATGGTATGAGGCTGTGTCGGAGCACTTGGGAAAGATAACTTGAACTTCTGTGATGGCAGCATCAGTGCAACGTACACTGACTTTTTAGCGCAACTTCTGATGCCTTCAAGCCTGTCTTTTCCAGGGACATCCATACATTTTTCAACAAGACAATGTAAATCCACATTCTGCACACATTGCAAAGGCGTGGCTGTGGAGGTAGAGGGGACGGATACTGGACTGCCCTGCCTGGAGTCCTTTCCTGTCCACAAGAGAGAATGTGTGAAGAATTTTGAAACAAAAATTGCAAAGGCAAGGACCCTGTACTGAAAAATGGAACAAAATAACCTCTGAAATGGTTCACTGGCATCTTTTAATGCCAAAATATCTTTCATGCGTTGTGAGAAGAAATGGCAACAAAGTGTTACATACTTCTAGCATTCAAACTTTTTAGACTGTGTCATTGGTCTTAAATGCAGGAATGGATGTACTGAATGAAATGAAAAAATATGCCAAATCTTGAGTTCATACAGTCTGCAATGAAACAGAAGTCAAAGTAAATGTCACAATATTACTGAAGTGTGTGTGTTTTTTTCTCCTTTCTCATTTTCCATACAGTCCTTATTTTTCTGATTTGGGGTTGTAGAAGATGTTTCTCACTATAATTTTTGTACTTTTTGGATTAGTCATTGGTTTGTTAGCAGCATTATTCGAAATTTGATGAGGGAATTTTATTAAATTTAAGAAAAAGGTTGACATTCTGCAATCGACATTAAGACAAACTTAGAAAAATTGCTTGAGCTGGAAAATTTAATTTGTAGAACATCAACATGTTTTGGGCCTGGGCGCAGGTCTGTACTAATGAATTCCCTTCTTACCTCTTCCACCTGGAAATGTGATTGCTGCCAGTTGTTTGTGAAGTATATATAATTGTAATTGTAATTTGTAACTTGTAAATATATTTGTAATTATCATATAATTTATTTTATTTTAGATTTAAAGACATGATGGAAGTATTTTTGGTCAAAGAAATGGGGACTAGGAGGCTGGGTAAAACCTAGGTTAGACCTGTCTATGTCTGATTTCAGTACTCAGTTTCAAAATGTCACGTCATTTCATGTGGCCTGATATGAGATGCTTTACTACTCTAGTCTAGCAACATGAAAACCATTTGTGAAAGACACTGAGGCCTGAAATGAGATAATTTATTACTGTGGTGATCAATCACTCTGCAACATCCGTCGCAGCATGTCACAATAAGGTCAGGGACTACCACAGAGTAAGCAACCTTTACCAGTGAGAGGAGCTGGGAAATGAAAGTGGAAGAACTAAACTATTATAGAGAAAAATACACATTTGTTATTCTGCAAGGCAAAAACTGACACTGCAAATTATGATCGTGGGATTGTTTATTATTTCCCATCATTCCCTTATGCTGCTGTTGAGGATAAAGTTCTTGCAATCATGAGCTTCTACTTCTCAATAATCTTCACATGAGCTTCATCCCTGTCCCTGTCTTCATCCCACTCTATGCTCGATGCAAATAGTCCATCCCCATGTACAACTGTTCCCACTCAGATACAGAAAGTGTTGTGGTGTACCAGGAACTAGAAGTAAACTCAAGATGCTGCAAGGCAGGAGTTAAGAAAAACGGCTTATTATAATAAGGATACTGCGACTGACGGAGACGGGGACACTGGAGGACGGGCTGTAGGTGTGAGAAAACCAGGTGGGCCAGCGGAACTGGTGGTGGCTGTGGGCCGCATAAAAACAAACAAACAAACAAATTTGAATTCATTCAAAGGCTAGAAAACACTACAGGTCAATAATTCAGTCAAGGGCCAGAGATATAACTAGAGGCCAGTATTACCAGTCCACTGAATGGAATTATCAGGCGCCAGCTGTCCTTCTGTTCAGCCGAGGCTTAAGTAGGTGCCACTGATTTGATGCAGGTGAGCCGCAGCCACAGGTGTTGGTGCTGATCAGCTCCGCTGGCAGGGAAACACAGGATGGAGGGGAGAAAAACAAAACAGGAGGCAGACCACAGCAAGAAAGAGGTTTTCACAGAGGGCTCAAACGAAAACTCGATGCATATTTGGCCTGAGTACACTCGTCAAAATTTCCTGAGCATTCCTGTGGGCCGGCATGTAATGACTAGTCTGGACTTTGAAGTGATCCTGATGGAAGAAATCCTGGATTTTCCTTGTTGTCCTCTGACTCAAGGCCTCCATCACGGGTAATGTCATCATCCTGTTGACCACACTCGTGTCAAATTTCACTGGTTTTGTGGAGATTTTCTCTGCGTGGCTGCTGGAAGGGAACTTTTTTGCCAATATTTAAAACAAAATTAATAAAAAAAAACAGGGGATATTTTAGTTGTACAAAGCATAAAAGCAATCAATTATATTTTGATATTGTTAATGTTAATACTAAATGTTAAATATGGAAACTATAAGGTTTCATAATTAAATCAATATCTGGATATTATCTAATGTATGTAACAGGTAATACTGTGCATCCAGAAAGTATTCAAAGCACTTCACTTTTTCCACATTTTGTTCTTACAGCCTTATTCCAAAATGTATGAAATTCATTTTTTTCCCCTGAAAATTCTACACACAATACTACACAGCCCATAATGACAAGGTGAAAAAGTTTTTGTTTGTTTGTTTGTTTTTTGGTTTCTTTTTTCAGATTTTTGCAAATTTATAATAAATAAATAAAAATAAAAAAAACTAATCAATCACATGTACATAAGTATCCCCAGCCTTTGCTATGAAGCTCACAATAGAGCTCAGGTGCATCCTGTTTCCGCTGATCATCCTTGAGATGTTTCTACAGCTTAATTGAAGTCCACATGGGGTAAATCCAGTTGAGTGGACATGATTTGGAAAGACACACACCTGTCTACATCCCACAGTTGACATTGTATGTCAGAGCACAAACCAAGCATGAAGGCAAAGGAACTGTCTGTAGACCTCTTAGACAGGATTGTCTCAAGGCACAAATTTTGCTGCTTTGAAGCTTCCAATGAGCGCAGTGTGTAAATGTAAATGGAAGAAGTTCGGATCCATCAAGACTCGTCCTAGAGGTGGCTGCCGGTCTAAACTGAGCAATCGGGGAGAAGGGCCTTAGTCAGGGAGGTGACCAAGAACCTGATGGTCAGTCTGTCAGAGCTGCACATTCCTCTGTGGAGAGAAAAGAACCTTCCAGAAGGACAACTATCCTTGCAGCAATCCACCAATCAGGCTTGCATGATAGAGTGGCCTGACAGAAGCCACTCCTTAGTAAAAGGCACATAGAAGCCCACCTGGAGTTTGCCAAAGGGCACCTGAAGGACTCTCAGATCATGAGAAATAAAATTCTCTGGTCTGATGAGACAAAGATTGAACTCCAGCATGAATGCCAGGTGTCATGTTTTGCAAAAACTAGACACCATCCCTACAGTGAAGTATGGTGGTGGCAGCATCATGCTGTAGGGATGTCTTTCAGTGGCAGGAACTGGGAGACTAGTCAGGATTGAGGGAAAAATGAATGCAGCAATGTATAGAGACATCCTGGATGAAAACCTGCTCCTGGGGTACATTTCTGAATCTGATCAAATATCTCTGGAGAGATCTGAAAATGGCTGAGAGCTGCTGCAAAGAGGAATGGGCAAAACTGCTCAAAGATAAGTGCACTAAGACTTGAGGCTATAATTGTTGCCAAAGACTGCATCATTAAAGTATTGAGCAAAGGCTGTGAATACTTATGTACATGTGATTTATTTTTTTTATTTATTTTTTTTAATAAATTTGCAAAAATAAAAAAAACTTTTTTGTGTTGTCATTATGGTGTGTTGTGAGTGGAATTTTGAGGGGGAAAAAATTAGTTTATTCCATTTTGGAATAAGGCTACAACATAGCAAAATGTTGAAAAAAAAAAAGGTGCACTGGGAATTCTTTCCAGATGCACTGTATGTACAACCCCAATTCCAATTAAGTTGGGAAGTTGTGTAAAATGTAAAGAAAAACAGAATACAATGATTTGCATTTTGTCTGTTGAATCCGCTCATCTTGGATTCTGAGTTTGCTCTAGACTTGATGCTGGAGTTGGAAGCTGTAGGAAATATTGATGGAACATAATCAGGATGTGTTTCATCATTTGATTTCTCTCTTCTAAAAGTGCAATCTTACAATAATAAATCCTTAGAAAAACAAAAAATACAGGTGGTTTTAATTTTAATCACTGCTGACCCCCAAATATAGTGTAAATATGCAGTATGGGGGTATAAAAATGTCCATTTTATTTTGCATGTAGGCATGGTATGAGTATCTTATAAACAGGTGGCACCATACAGTGGCGTAGGGATACATAGTGTAGTACGTACCATTGCACTGGGGCCCAGGACATACAGGAGCCCATGAATTTGTTTGAACTAATTTACATTATTGATGCGCACTGCGCACAGCGTGCATAACAGTGTGCGTAAAAGTGCACATCATGCACGGTACGCAGCTGACTCATTACCTTATAGCCTTCAAGCAAACCTATTTCTGTCATGGTTTCCCAATTGGTGAAATAAGTAAGCACAATGTATTCCAAAATGGTGTGTTTTTTAATTAATAACATGCTAAATTTACAATAAACAACACTCAGTTAAAAGAATAACATAATGTCTGTTGGGGAATTTTATGCAGTGATGAATGCTGGGTAAACTATATGCTACCTCCATGTCAACCAATGACATAGCTAGATTTATTACAAGTGACACCAAAGACCTTGGAGAAAATGTCTTCCTACAAACATAAACCTGCAGTAATAAAAGAAAGGACGGAAAAGAAAGAGAAGACAAGAGAGCAAAGCTGACTAAATCAGATGGTTCTGGATTTTCCAGCACGGCCGGTCAGCGCCAGCAGCCCCCCGACATGTCCAGGCCTGGGCCGCTCCTCTTGTTTCTGATGTTGCCGGTGACAGTGGCGTCAGCTGAGAGATGGTTTTCCAATTTAAAAATGATCAAGACATACCGGAGGAGCTCCATGGTACAGGAGCGGCTGAATGGTTTAGTTATCCTCTCCACTGAAAACTCAAGAGCCAGACAGTTGGACATTGGAGACGTAATAGAGGATTTTTCCCAGCGCAAAGCTCACAAGATGCCCTCTTACTGAGCCAAATGTTTTTCAGAGAACTTGGGGTATCTTAATGATCTGACTGTGAAGGGTTGCCACGCCCCTTCCCTATTTGATCACCGCTGTGTGCCAATTTCACAGGGGGTCTGTGTTTTTCAGGCATCCTGAGACTGAGACTTGCACAAATTTGATCTCCGGACTGCCGCGCAATTCATCGTACCAGTGTGTCCTGCTTTGTTACACTTGATGCCACATCATATAAAATGATAACTCACTTGCCCTCAGAACTTGGCTGATGAAACCATTCTCTCATCGCTCACAGAATCACAGAGCAATTATCTACAAATCCAGGTTGTCTCATGTGCATTGTGCGATGGAGAATGCATTTAGAATCTTGTCTCCAAGGTAATCATTTATCATTTATATAGTAATGGATAGGTAAAATAGTTGCATTTTCATTCTTTCTTATGAGTTTGATAATGTATCGGTAAAGTTGTGTTTATTATAGATGGAACATCTTGTCATAATGTCAATCTCAACGGCACGCAGTGACATGCAGTGTTTTTGAAAAGGTTGCGCAATGTTCACGACTAGTTCACGAAATTAATGCGTGCCCCAAAGTTTTGAACATTTCACAATTTTCTTTGCGCACTGACACACAGCCGCGCGCAGTTTACAACAGTTTACAACAGTTTACGACAGGTTTACTCATTGGCACACCATATTGCGTGCCAGTGCAGGGATCAAATTTGTGCAGGTGTCAAGGTGCCTGCTGTTTGGTCGGAAGATCTTTAAATTGAGTGTAAAAAAAAAGCCCAATAGTATCTCTCTTCTGTCTTGTCATGTTATAGGCTTCATTTTATTATCATCTCTTCTTGCCTTAAGGTTTATCATGTCGGGGTGCACTCTTTGCAAGAAAAATGATTTTGTAGTCATTTCAGCACCACCATGAATTGGACAGCTCCTCCCCTGCTGTCTGATGCCATGATGAGGTATGTTGACCTGCAGACTGCACACTGTTGTGCACGTGATTCAGAGCTGGCCGTTAAATCTAGATTCTTAAAAAATTTCTAACACAATAACCCAAGTCATATATTTGATTATTAAATCCAACAGTGTTGGTAAAAATCTACATAGGCCTCATAGTGTGGGTGGGCGTGTGTGAGTATGCCTAATACCAAGTAACATGCGCATAAGGCCTGTCAAAATATCTTGCACTGGGGACCGTGCTGAGGTTGCTACACCACTGGCATCATGTATTACACAGTAAGCAGCTGGATCAGGCTGCAGAAGTTCTGACATTGGAATCCCAACAAACATCTGCTATGAACACTCAAGCTTAACACTCCTTCAACACATTTATGTCTAAAATTCTGTGAAATGCAAAGATAATATTTCTTGCAAATGCCCATGTAATGAGAAAAAAACCCATATTTCTAAATTTACAATTAATGGCTATATTTAATTCAAGTCCAGTTGAAAATTTAACAGTGACCCAATATTTAACTCGACCCAAATGCAAATGTTTGCAGGGCTTTCCCTAGAAATTTACAGCATGATGGTTGGTGCTAGAGGTTGGGCGCAGGGGCCTACCCACACTCTGGACGATCACCCCCCACCCCACCTTTGGGGAGAAGCTCTAGCATTTTACCTTTTTCAAATGCCAATGGAAGCCATTTCCTTTCTTTGTCACTTTCAAAAAGTGTACTGTAAACACAGCACCGTTTCAAGAAATACACACAAACCCACTGACAATGCTGTGGTATATATGCCAGGCATGTAAGTGGCAATGTAACGCTCCCATAAAAAAAATGAAGAGGACGTGGGGCATGCGCATAACCGGTGTCAGGAGATAATCGATGACACAGCAGGAGTGAGAACTTTACAAAGAGGCACACTGAGTTAATTAAATTCTTTTAGGAGAAAGAAGGTTCACTGACTGTTCTTATATCGACTTTGTGTATTATATCGAAATTGTGTATTTAAAGCGAAGCAGTGTGTTTATGTATTTTTAAAAAACAGACGGTGCTGTGTGTTGATCCGCTAGCTGCTCGCCACGTCGCAGACAAAGTAAAAGGACACACGCAAATGGAGTAAGCGGGTACAAAAAATGGATGGATGATCCTAATATGATGGCACGGCGTTATTGTTCCATTGCTTCCGGGAGAGCCCATTTCATGAACAATGGAAAATATTTCCAAAGCAGCCTCAATTACTCCAACTAAAAAACTACAAACTTACGCTGGACGGGCATTGTTTACATCATCTGTTATTGTCAATCTGCAGTCATATTGTTGCTGATCTTTCTGAATACAATAGATGCATATTTCAACACATGGACTTAATGTCCTTTTCAAACTTGCAACACAGGTTCGCTGCCCATTTTTCCTGCGTCCATGCCATGCTATGAAACAGACCAAGGCTGACTGGCACATTGTGTTGCAGGGGTGGTGGCCAAGTGTACTTGGTTTCAGTACGGAAGACTCTTGGTTTAAACCCGACCCCTGTCACATTTATCCATATAATGTGGAGTTGCGTCAGGAAGGGCATCCAGTGTAAAACTTGTGCCAAATCAACATGCACATCCACCTTGGATCTGCTGTGGCGACCTTGATTTTTACCAAAACTGGAGCAACTTTAACTTTTGACCCCTGTACAAACTGAAACTGACCTTTGTCACCATTCTTGTTGTTTTTACCCCATAACTCCAGAACATTCAGTTACAGATAGTCCAAACTACATGTTGTTGGAATCTTTGTGATCAGACACATAATGTGGTATAGCTTTCAATATGATTGGAACATTTTTTGACCCCTATGCAGTTCTTCAATTGACCCCTACTTGGCCCCCTATTGAAAATTCAAACGGCTAACATTATTTTTCTACAATATGTACCAAAAGGTATACACAGTCAAATTTTGGTGCTTGTAACTGGATTTGAATGATTCTTACAGTTATCTGCTGTACTAAAGGGGCTTACTTACTGATGCGCGCTGTTGAGCTGTGTGAATAAAATAGACCTGTTTTGTATTTAAAGTGAATCAGTGCATTCATGTGCTCTTAAAACCTACACTGTGGCTCTGTAGAGCTGATCGGCTGTTAAAAAAATTGTCATCAGGATCATTCAGATTGGTACATCCATGGGTTTAATCAAAATGTTGGATCATTGTAAGTACGATTTAGCGCTTGTCCTGGATGGACAACTGATACAAACCACCGCCAGAGTTTCTAGTTGCATTAGTGAAGCAGACAACCGCTAATACTGAGACACAAGTCCACATTAAAGTAAGCATGTTCTCAGCCGTATGTACGTAGATCACTCTTGTCTGAGCAAAACCCAAACAGACACCACACTACAAACATTCAAGTACGAGCATTACTACGTCCATGACATTACTCCAGTGACTACATAAATAATGCGGCATCACTCACCTCCTCGACACTGCAGCAGCAGCCTGGTTCTAACATCAGGAGTGAATTTTTCCTTCCAGTGTGCAAAGTCTTTCCATGACAAATCCTGCTGTGGCCACCTTTCCAATATGGCGTGCATGTAGTGTGCATGGAATTGTGGGTATGTGTGTCAGTGTAGGCAAAAGAGAAGTTACATTTGTGTTATCATAACTTTCATGGTTCACAAATCCATCACATTTCATGTCACACCTTCTTATAGCCCTCAGCCATTTCTCTCTGCTTTCAGCAGATAATGGTATAATGTGGAACTTTAGACCTTCATTTTTTATTGAATTGGCTGCACAGCCAACTACACAACAGCCTTTTGGCATATTGACAGCATCAGGACTGCTACAATTTCACTCACAATGCTGCAATGCACAAAGTGCACTTCACCCCACATTCACCAAGTCAAATATGGTGGCGAATCCCACCTGTGGCCTTTCTGTGTGGAGTTTGCATGTTCTCTCCGTGTTTGCATGGGTTCCCTCCGGGTGCTCCGGCTTCCTCCTACATCAAACGACATGCAGGTTAGGTGGATTTGAAACGTTAAACTGTAGGTGTGAATGTGTTTGTTTGTCTGGATGTGGCCCTGCAACAAACTGGTGTCCTGTTCAGGGTGTACCCCGCCTCATGCCCAATGACAGCTAGGATAGGTTCCAGCCCCTCCGTGACAGTAATTGGTGAAAGCGGTTGAATATGTGTGTGCGCGTGTGTGTGCATTATTATACGTAGTTTATTTTGGTGCAGTGGATTAGTGGTTAGCACTGATGCCTCACAGCAAGAAGGTCGTGGGATCAATTCCCAGCCTTTCTGTGTTGAGTTTGCATGTTCTCCCCGTGTCTGAGTGGGTTTCCTCCAGGCACTCTGGTTTCCTCCCACATTCAAAAACATGCTTATTTAGGGTCTGCTTCTTTCTCTGCCCCTGACCAAGGCAGGGTCTTTACGTCTGGAGTTGGTCCCCGGGTGCCAGACTGTGGCAGCCCACTGCTCCTAGTGGTTGGTGGTGTCTAACTGTAGGATGGGTTAAATGCAGAGGACAAATTTCAATTTATTTTCATTTATATAGCGGCAAATCACAACAAACTTGCCTCAAGGTGCTTCACACAAGTACGGTCTAACCTTACCAACCCCTAGAACAAGCACGCAGGGGACAGTGGTAAGGAATAATTCCCCCTGATGATTTGAGGAAAAAACCTCAAGCAGACCAGACTCAAAGGGGTGACCCTCTGCTTGGGTTATGCTATCGACACAATTGACAAAAGAATTTACAAAATGAATATACAGGAAATTTTGCCGGTGCACAGGATGGGAGGGCTGCAGAAGTAGACACCACACCCATCTCTGGATGGAGCCGCACCTCAAACAGAGAGGGGAAAAAAATAAAAAATAAAATCAGGCATTGGAAAGACAACAAATACAGTATAATTTTTCAGCATTAAGCAACAAAAAAAAAAAACAGAAAAAATGCTAAGGTGATCGCTGGCCACTAGCCTTAAGCTTCACTAAAAGACCCAGAATTTAGATGACGTTGAGATATGCTCATGCCCCATTTCCTAATAAAATTAATTTAAAAGGGTAAAAAGCATTGTAACATACTATGCCAGTATGCTAGCC